>NC_142981.1:5206212-5509242 GCF_061535395.1 Colias eurytheme | reverse complement strand
GCATATAGCTGTTCCAAAGCTAACACTAAGGTCTCATGAGGAGGAGGATCAAGGAAGTCAAAATGTATTAAGTCATTGATTCCCAAGGCTTTCAATGTAAGCACTGCATTTCCTAAATTTATTCTCTGTATTTCTGGTACAGTGTTATCTTCAAGTTCATACTTGTATGCCCAAGCAGTATACAGTCTGAAACATTTCCCTGGAGCTACTCTGCCCGCTCTGCCAGCTCTCTGATTGGCTGAAGCTTTAGAAATAGGTACAACCATTAAACTTTCCATACCAGTTTTAGAATTGAAGTTATTTTGCTTAGCAAATCCAGGGTCAATAACATAAATAATATTGTCAATAGTAAGTGATGTCTCCGCTATATTAGTAGCAAGTACCACTTTTCGTGCACCTTCAGGAGTTGGTTCAAATATCTTTGCTTGCATGTCACTAGGTAAATTTGCATAAACAGGTAGTATTACAAGTTCTTTTAGCTTTTTACCCAACCTTTTTGTTCTCTCTTGCAACATCTCAACACACGTCTCAATTTCTTCTTGCCCAGTAAGGAATACTAAAATATCTCCTAATGGTTGTGTTGCATGTATTTGTAAAACTGAGACTACACAGGCATCAATGTAATCTGCTTCAGGTGCTTTTGTATAATAGATATCAACAGGGAATCTCCTGCCTGGGATTCTAAATATAGGTGCTTCATCAAAAAATGATGAAAATTTCTCAGCATCTAATGTAGCACTGGATATGAGAAGTTTTAAATCTGGTCTGAACCTTGTTATATCTTTAACCAAACCAAATAAAATATCAGTATGTAGGGTACGTTCATGCGCTTCATCAATGATCATGACACTGTAGGATGCAAGATCAGGTTCAGACAAAAATTCTCTGTGTAATGTACCATCTGTCATGTATTTGATGACAGTTCTGTCTGAAGTACAATCTTCAAAACGAATACTATAACCTACTTCATTTCCAAGTTTGACATTCATTTCCTGGGCTACTCTAGCAGCAACGGACATAGCTGCAACCCTCCTTGGCTGCGTACATCCAATTTTTTTACCTTCTTGAGTAAAGCCAGCTTCATGAAGGTATTGAGGGATTTGTGTTGTTTTGCCAGATCCTGTTTCACCTTCAACAATTAAGATTTGGTAATTCTTTATTGCTTCTATGAGAGAATCTCTAAAAGGATAAACTGGAAGTGATTTTTTTGTTTCCTCTATAGTCATTCTCATTTTTTGAAACTCAGAAACTTCTTTTTCTTCTTTCTTTTCTTTGTTACCTTCAAGTTGAAGTGCTTGTATAAAGTCAATTTGTTCATCCAGAAGTAATTCATATTCATCTTGAGCTTTTGCATCTTTTGCACCAAATTTAAAGAATGCAGACTTAATTTGTTCTTGTTCCCACTTTCTTTGCTCTGAATGAGGCAACTTTTCATTTTCATCAACTTCAATGTATTCACCTAGAAGAATATGTATTGTTGTAATTAAACTTTAGTTCACTTGGTAAACCGATTAGGAATTTATTTTTTTAGTTAGTTTTATTTTGTTAGTAGTATATTTTTATTGAATAATTAATAATTAATATATTATAAGACTTTATCACATACACTGAGACAGGAAATAGTTAATAGAAATAGAAAATTAATTGATTTTTAGAATTCTTAAAATTTTACCTTTTTCCCCTTTTCCAAGATCTTGTGGCATATGATACCTTTGAATATTTTCAAGCTCTCTTGCCTTCTCATGTTCCTTAGCTAATTTCAATATTGTTTTCTTGTGCTCTCTATCTTTCTTCTCTCTTTCTGTAAGTCTAAATAAATAAATTTAATTAATGCTGGGACACATATACTTTAAAACACATTTAAGGTTATTGTTATGAAAAAAAAGTAATTCATGTCAACTTACACGCTTTCATCAAAAAGGTATTCATCATCAGCAATATCGTCTTCAAGTTCAACAACTTTATCGTCTTTTCTTTTTTGTAAATATTTTCTTCGCGATTGAATCCGAAGTTTTGGTAAAATTTTGTCTCTATCTTCTGCTTCTAATTTGAGCCGCTTTGCTGCTTCTTCATACGATCTCTTACTGGTAACTTCAGTTACTTTCTTGACCTTTTCTTCATCACGTTTTCGTAACCTTTTGGTAAACTCATCTCGTTCTTTCAAGTCCTTGAGGCGACTTTCTTCAACACTATCAGAATCAGACGACGAATGGTGTCTTTTGCCCCGCTTATCCATCGTAATATACGTTTATTATTAATGTTTTTTCACTCTATCATAAATTCATAAACTCTAAACTTAACTAGCTCTAATCTTTTTAATTTGTATTAAAATAGATGTGGTGAAATAATGTTAAAACATTACAGTAGATAGTAGTGTTAATGTGGTACATAAATATTAAGCTAAAGCTTTTAAACTTTTACAAAATTATAATATTATTTTGATTTATGCTATGCTTTGACAACACATTAGCACAATAATAAATATGATTTTTTTGACATTTGTCAATGTCATGATTGAAGATAATAAATGCTGCACTATGGCGCTGGGTGGTAGATTTGTAATAATTTTGTTATTTATCTGTGGAGAGTTTTTCCTTAAAACCGCAATCATAATATCTCCGTATTATATAATATTATGTCTTTTTGAATACAGAGGCTCTCAATTTTGAACAAAAGAACAAGACCGAGCGCCGCCGAGCGCACTACAAGAACGCGTCCGCACTAAAATGTAGAAGCCCTTCTGGCTAACATTGAGAAACATGTGGTGAAACACCACAAAAAAAAAGAATTACAAGAAACATAGGGCGTATTCAGAAAGAAAGCTTGAAACTTATAAGCGCTTATCGGCGCTTGTCATGTTCATATATTTTCCTGCGCGGGTTACCAGCGCTGACAAGCGCCGATAAGTGCTTATAAGCGTTTATAAGTTTCAAGCTTTCTTTCTGAATACGCCCTTACGCATAGCGCTATCTACCTACTATGGGTGCCTGGACTATGGCTTACGGACGTCTGTTGGGCAATAGGCAACAAGATCTCGAAATCCTAATAATATATATTTAAGTAACTAAATATTATTATTATGAAAGAGATTGTTTTTTCTGTCATCGCTTCCCTCGCCGCTCAGTGCGTCGTATATTCAAATCACATTCCGTGATTTAAATTTAACGACTTTTCTGTTATTAATAAAAAAAAAAATGTATTGTATTCTATTCTACGATGCAGCATAATTAATTTCAATCAAGCGATTAGATTACGACATCTTATGCGTTATAATTATATTTTGGCGCTCGTTACGATGTGCCCAGAGCAGTCGCTCCACCCGCTTTGAACTTTTTTCATAGGTATATATCTGAATGATAAAATATAACTAATTTAAGTACTAAGGAAGAACCTTTGCGAAAGAGGGTATTAAAGGTGAACCTCGGCACGAACTTGCTTGCAGGATAGGACGCGGAGGATCGACATAATATCACCTTACCCACGGCAACTTCAATTAAATATGTTTATTTTCTTTATGTTATTTAGTGTAAAACCTCATTAATTGAACTTTTTTATGTCACCGGACTGCCATATTAAAATAATTTATATTTGAGTTGCAACGGAGAGTAATCTTCGTATAATTTAATTATCAAGAAAATGTTTTCTAAGTGCATATTTAGGTACAGTATGCTCCATAATTAATAACCTAATAAAATGTATCATTTGAATTAATTATATGTAACTAAATGTATTTTCCCATCTTATAGAAAATACTCGACAGCTTTTAAAGCTAATAAAGTTTATAATTTAGTCAAGGAAACTAAAATTCGAGAATGGATTAAAACTCCATTCAAAAACTTAGAGTTTGTAAGGATACATGGCCCTACAGCAGAGGAGGTACATTTTTCATAATATTTTGTGTTATTTATTTTCTTAATTACGTATACACTCTACCTGTACAGATATAACATAGGTAGGTACTTCTTCTATTCCGTAACGCCAACTAATAAAATAATAAAATTATTGCACAGCATTTGTTTTGTGCTATCTTCTAATTTTCATATAATTTCGACCTATTTCAGATCGTTAAAGATGCAGACCTAGAAGATAAAACATGTTTAATTACGGGAGCTAATAGTGGTCTCGGTTTAGAGATTGCTCGTTGTTTAAATGCAATTAATTGCAACGTAATAATGGGTTGTCGTAACGTATATGAAGCAAATATTGTTGCTAAAAACGTTTGCGAAAAGTATGAGAATATTAAGTTCTTCGAATTGAACCTCGCTTCTTTATCTTCAGTAAAGAAGTGTTCGGAAAAGATTCTCAGCCAAGAAAAGTAATTAAATTAACATCGTAGTTATCTACCTCAATATTTACATTAAAAATATTATTTGGGTTAAATTATAAATATTGCAGGAAAATTGATATAGTTATATTGAATGCAGCTACGTTTGGTCTACCGTGGACACTAACAGAAGATGGTTTGGAAACAACATTTCAAGTTAACTATTTGAGCCAATACTTTTTATTATTATCCCTCGAAGAAATTCTTGCTCCGAATGCAAGAGTGGTATTCACATCTTCGGAATCGCATAGGTTTGGTTTTGTTATCAAAAGTCGCGAACTGCTTTCAAGTTTCATATTTATAAATCAGTAGTGTATATGAGCTTAGACGGTCTATTGACAATTACTTTAACTGGAATTATAAATTATTTATTCCCTCCTTAATTTATTTCAGAAATATAAAATGGTCTAATGAAAAAATGTTATCACCGACACTTGACGATATATCACTTCCTAAAGAAGATTATACTTCAATCAGAGCTTATAACATATCAAAGCTATGCGGGCTCCTCGCTATGCATTATTTGAGCTATCGCTGGGTGAACACTAACATAGGTGTATTTTGCGCACACCCTGGCTCGTTTATAAAAACTCGACTGCCACGTAACTGGTGGGTTTACGAAGCTCTGTATGATTATATGAGACCGTTTTCAAAATCTGTGGTGAGTTCATAATCCAATGAAGGTAGTTAAATGTACAAATAGGTAGTATAAAATTATAAATTAACTAATATTATTACTAAATTTGTTGACCGCCTCCTTGGTACAGTGGTTGACGCGTGAGCGTAGAACCGAGGGGTCCTGACTCCTGGGTTCGATTCCCGGTGGAGACGAAGAAAAAAAATGACTCGGTCTGGCAGGACACAGAAGGCTGATCACCTACTTGTCCCTAAAGAAAATTGATCAGTGAAACAGACGTATGAATAATGCATCTGCCCCTTACCCCACTAGGGGACACGGGACTTCACTTTTTATTACTAAATTTCTACATTTCTTTCATCCAGGGATAATTCATAATTTTACTGGTAGGTAGTCAAAATTAGACAATTTAACTAAGTACAGATTAAACAATTATTCGACCGTTTAAAAAATCGCGAGATTATATTGTAAACTAACGGTAACATAATATATCCCGCTCGCCTAGAAAACTCTATCCCAAAAGACTCGCGATATACGCCATTATTAAATAAATTGTTTATATTATTTGTAATAGGTTGTATCACGAGCAGTATCTTCTATAATATAAAAATGAATCCCAAAATGTGTTGGTAAGCGCATAACTTGAGAACGGCTGAACCGATTTCGTTAATTCTTTTTTTATTATATTCCTTGAAGTACGAGGACCATCCTCTTACGTAGAGAAAACGTAAATATGTACCACGGGCGAAGCCGGGGCGGACTGCTAGTAGCATATATTTATAAACTATTAACTTTTCTAGATAGTAGGTAATTCAAACGTTTTGTATTTTAGAAACAAGGTGCGGGCATAGTCCTGTTCTGTGCAATAACTCCAGAGCTTGATGGTTTATCCGCCCTTTATATCAAAGATTACCAACGCTGCAGTGAGAGTGCACTGGCCAGAGACACGCATCTCTCCTTCAAGTTGCAAGATGTAACAAGAGATATACTTCGTCAACGAATTTCTGGTTTCGACTACAATATTATCCGACCAGAAATTATGAACAAGGACATGGAAAAAGATACCATGGACGATACCTTGGTATCAAATTATTCGGGTTAATTGTTACGTATCGTTATGAATGGCGGTTTATTTTAGTTTATTTTCACAAGTGACATTTTAATTTATTTGCATGGATTTGAGAAACAATAAAAAATATTTCAAGATTAAATAGCACTTTATTAAGTACGATACAGTAAAAATCTTAAACATGTAAGATAACTTGAGAATATAATATTGTATATTACTTTTAAAAATGCAAGATCCACTTTAACTAGGTATAAGATAAATGCATATCGCGCCTGATACATAAGTATTTAGAAGTACACAATTTTCTAGCCCTAACATTCTAATATCTAATTCATTTAATCACGTTTGCTTTGCTACATCTATACGCCCGGTATCGTATTTTATTAATGTAATTTAAAAACCTCATTTTAAATATCATCATCATCAGCCCATATACGTTCCCACTGCTGGGACACTGCTCCTATCGTCCGAAATTTAATATTATTAAAATAATTAAACAATATCTGAACAAGGCGTAGACAAGCTAAACTGAGTTAACTAAGTCTGAACTCTGAAGCAATTCAATACGAATGCGAGCGCATAAAATTTGCTTTGATAAATAACATTTAACATTTGTGCCTTAAATCAAATTACGTTAAATATTGATTAATTAGTGAAAATGGAAACAATTCACTAAAATTACAAAACTTAACCAAAATTACAGTGCTAAAAAGATTATAACATAACTAAAGCAAAAGATTCACTTGTAACATTGTTATCACTCACATGAGTTTAATTTATATATTTATAGATGTAATATTTACTAAATTTAATGAAAGTATAAATGAGCTTTGCCTTTCTGGCTATTTATAAATTATGAAAATAAATAATTACATTCATTGGTATACCTAACGTTCAATTTCTTAGTCGTGGCAGTATATATAATCTCCATATGAATACATTAGTACTTATTACATCTATGTTTAAGGCAACCAGTATTACAATATTATTATATTAAATTAAAAACTTGTGTAGAATTCTTTACTCAATATTGTTCCCTACGTTGTAAGCCCATTTACTATCTAAAATAAGTTCTCAGTAACATCTAATAAACATACTTGTAACAATAATAATTATCAACCATAACATTTACTTCATTCAAATTAAAAAATTAATTATTCTAAATTAAAGCAGTGTAAATATTCATACATGACGAAAGGCTTAAATAACATATTAAGATTCAATTCAGAAATAACAGAATAGTAACAGTTAATATTTTGAAAACTATATAATTAAAGTAGATGCATTTAAATATTTACGTATGTAAATAAATATTGTAGCTAACTTTTTAATATATAAATTAATTTTAGTCCATATGGACATTCGTAACCATATATTACCTTCATACGAAAATAACGAAAATTAAAAAGCGAATGTAAGCAGTACGACAAAAATAATTCTCTTAATAGTTGTATCAATAGATAATAATTAAACAAATTTTAGTACATATAACTTGTATTTAAGAGTTTAATGATACCATACATTTATTCATAATAATTTGAAATTATTTATGCAATTTGATCCTTGCAGGATTTAAATCTTTTCAACGTTACAAAATTTTTATTCATTTTCTAATTATTTTAAAACATAAAATAATTAGATAATGAATAAAAATGTTTCCTGAATATAAAGTATAAAGTTTCTCTAAATTATGCATTGTTGAATTAACTTGAAAATTATTTTTAATAACATATATTCCATGGTGTATTTGGTTACTTCGTAAATCTAATTGAAGGCATTAAAAGACCTACATTTAACATCATCACGTTTACAATAGTATAACATACAGCTTATAATAATTTATGCGAGTTACACAGATCAAACAACTTTATTCATGCATTATTATTTATTTTATTGTATTCTAATACAGTAGTATGCGTTTTTCGACCAATTTTCGGCAAATGGGACACACGGTGATGCAGTCCCCGCACATCTGGCACATGCCGTGCCCGCACAGGAATATCATGTTCTTGAGACGGTCCAGGCATATGGGACACATTGTCTGGGAACAAACAAATTAAGGATAGTAATACATACTACTATTATAAATACGAAAGTTTGTATGTAGATACTGCTTTCCGAATCGGTGTTAAAAAATGTTATGACGATTCAAAAGTGCTTTTATAAGAAACTAGCTTCCGCCCACGACTTTGTACGTGCTCCCCGTTTTTCCCCGTTCCCGCAAGAATTTCGGGAAATCCTTTCTTAGCGGATGTCTATGTCCTAACATCTACCTGCAGGCCAAATTTCAGCCCGATACGTCCAGTGGTTTGGGCTGTGCGTTGATAGATCACTATATCAGTCACATTTGAGTTTTATATATATAGATTTAATTGAATAAATAAATGCTTAGAGTTAAGAGTTTGTTACTCCTTCATCAAATATAAGTCTATCTAAGTATTACGTTTTCGGTATTTTGAATAACTACACTTTGTGTGTGAATATGTATTAATGTATTTGCATGAATATTTATGCACCCTTGAATTTATTTATTGGTTGTTCAAATGAAGCCACAGCTCATGATTGAGAATAGCACGATATTCCACCAGATAGCTGTTTAGCGGTTTCTGTTAAATGTTGGGTTGCTGACAAGAATTCAAGTGCATTGGTCTTTTCACGTAAAATAACAGTTTAGAATTTCCAAAATTCTAGCCTTACCGAGTAATGCGATTTGTCCTAAACAACCTATAACCATGGAATTTTTTATTTTTTATTTTTTTTGACGTGACAACGTCTTATAATTCGATAGAGCCGGCTGCACGCACGAAAAAACATGACTCATGCGGCGTTACGTCGCTCTGAGGCGTTCCATGTAAGGCTTGAAGTGCGAGCGAGAGCGCGGAACGAGTGACAAAGAAGCACAATCGGCCTTAAGACGTTGTTACGTTCAACGATCGTCAGTAAACCGACTTTACAGGAAACCAATTTTTTAATTAAAAATTTCTGCAGAGACAGAATAGTCTGTTATTCATTAATTTTAACATTTCCGTAACTATTCGCTCTTTTATCTAGAATATATTATTACCTGTTCCTTAATGTCCTGCAACTGCTGCTGTAGTTTCTGCACCTCCGCCGTAGAGGGCGCAGCGGGCGAAGTTGTCGCAGTGTGTCCAGCTGGAGACACAGCATGGTTAGCTAGCGGCACAGCATGGTTAGCTTGCGGCACAGCTGCGGGTGGCTGAGCTGTGTGTCCGGCTTGTGAGTTGTTGTTACTAGTCGGTGCTGCGGTTCGACTGCCGTTGTTCATGTGGTGCGGCGCCGCTTGTGCGGGTGCCGGTTGCCCTTTGTTCACTTGAACTGACGCTAGGTTGCTCGTGCTCTCTTTTTCCACTGTAACATGCGATTTATGTGTTGGTGAATATTGAAATGCTACATGCGTTAATATAAATTGAACTAGTAGACGATTTCAAAATTACAAGTAAAATATAATAAACAAGTGAAAAAGTGGTTAGTAATTATGCAGCAATCAAGGACTCTGGATTAACTTGTTACAATTGTTGGCCTACAGCTAAATATAATCCTTAATATGCATGTCCCAGCTTATATCTGTCTATCCAGCTTATAGCTATCTGTTGATCATACTATTTTTTTTAATTTCACATCGTCATCGTCTTAAATTCCGTAAACCATCTAAACTAAAATCATATAGCTCTACACCAGTATGAACTCACAATCAACGTTAGCCCCGCTGTGCAGCGGCGTCCTGCACGTGACGCACTTGCGCATGAGCGGCGCGCAGCCGCGGCAGGCGCACACGTGGCCGCACGGCTGGAACACCACGCTGGCCGCCGCCTCCGAGCACACCACGCACTCGCCCGCGCGCGACCGGGACGACACGCTCGCGCGGCACAACAGGCATTTCTTCACCTGACACATGACAAATAGATGACATGACATACATATTTATTTATTTATTTATGACACTTCATTGTACATATAACAGGAATTTAAAATAAATGAATACATAAAATTGGAAAGTGTACAATAGGCGGCCTTATTGCTTAAAAGCAATCTCTTCCAGGCAACCATAAAAATAAAGGACATGTAAGACATTGGTAAAAAGCGAGGGCGCATCAAAAAGATTAAAAAAAAAGAATAGATAATACAAATAATTCATTACAATATGTAATGTAATATTGACATGATTTTAAAAGACCAACTATGGAGTTTCATGCCGATTCTTCTCCATAGATACTGCTTTCCGAATCGGTGGTAAATGTTAAAAATACTTATGTAATGACGATTCGAAAGTGCTACTACTAAATAGTAGTCTAATTGAATAAATGAATGTGTGAGTTTGAGTTTATGTGAAGTTGTTTTGCATGAATAAACGTGTTAAAAAAATCTAATTTGGCATTTTTTTTGGAAATTATCGCCCTATCAAAAATCATATTCAATAGATCAGAATCAGTCCGCTTTATCACTTTCAGTTTAAAGAGTATGTATACAGGGTGGAAATTGATGTGCTTAAAAGTTAAAATACTGGAAATAGTCAATTATGCAGAAGGGAAAAGTTCCTTTATTTTTAATAAGAAATACAACTGCATTGAAATTTGAAAGATTTTTTAAAATTCACTTACCATGCTCGGGAATCGGCATGGCAAGCCAATAGAAAATTTCCAGCTTGTATAATACTCGTTTGAAATATTACCCTTGGATTTAAAATTACTATCACCCGCAAAAAATTGCGATAGATTATAAAGTAAATAAAAGTTTAAATTATTCGCTATATTTTGACCTTTCCATAATTTATAATCAAAGATAATCTAATCTAACAAGTTTTTGAATGCATATTGCCTACTATGCCGTTTAAGGCCGATAGATAAATCCGTCACTATCCTGTGCTTTTCCTTTGATACGGATATCAAGAGAGTTATAAAATATATGGACGATAGGTAACGTCGCTTTTCTAAGCATACATTATCATATTTACTAATAAGGTAGGCATACAATATTTCAGTATTAGAAGTTATAGTAAGTATAAGAAGTTTTCAAGTGTAAGAAAGATTTGAATTACGCAAATATTACGAAATTAGTTCCCTCTTTATTGTAGGATATAGAAAAATTATAAAACGATTTTAGCAAAATTCAGTTGTTAAAAATGTTTTTTTCCAGGAACCATCCCTATTTACTTCTGGTAATCTATGGGTTCGAGAACCTCTGACTCATCAAAGTAAGACAAACAAGATTATGTTTAGAAATAGGTCATATACAGTGAAACTTGGTTAAGTGGGACCTGGATAAGTGAGAAACCTCCATATCTGGAACTCATGCTGAGGTCCCAACACTTTGGCACTGAATTACCTCTGTTAGTGGGACGAGGTAAACCTCTATATCTGGGATTTGTTCTTTCGATTTATCATCATAGTTACCTCTATAACTGAGACAGCGAGTAAATTTTATATGCATAACACACAGGGTAAGTGGAATACCTCTATAAGTGAAACGAAATTGCAGGTCCCTTGATGTCTCACTTAACCAGGTTTCACTGTATTTAGCTGTTCACGGCAAAGAGTAATTTCGTTACTTTTCTTAACGTTCAGCAAAACAAGTAAATCATACATTATTACCAAAAACTCTATGGGTTTTGTTTGCATAATTTATGTGTATATAGTTGAAGCATAGTTTGTCGAAAATTATATCCACGAGTGTCTTTGCGTGCCTAAAATGGGTCGTTTGGCTCTTTGCCACCCCTTTCTGGTATAAAATCAATCAAACGATAGCAATGTTACTGGCATTATCGCATCCAAAATTCTATTGTGGGTGTTTTTTTATTTATTTAATAGGTTGATAGTCAAGCTAAAATGATAAACTACAATTTTGCAGAAAAAGTCAATTAAAAGTATAAAATTTATTGCAATTTCATATACGCGACTTTTTTATGAAATAAAAATGATTTAGGTGAAATTTTGGCAACTGCTATACTAATCTACAATGTGCTCTATGAGTTCGAATATTTTAGTGAGCTAAAATCGAACAACAACATCTGTTGAGTGATTCAATATATTATTAGTGTGATGGTTTTAGTAGTCCATGTTTTATTTAAGTATTTTTTCATAGACGTCAGCATTCGATTTTAATAAATTTCCGATGCTCTGTAAACGTTCATAACCTCATGTATAGTTATTTTTTCTGTACATTGTTATGTTTGTTCTAATTATATACCTACCTAAATACATAGTAGATATTTCCTACATAGGCTTTGTTCAATAAAATTACGCATATTAAGAAAAGTTAGATTGGATTGGGTCCAAGAAAATTAGGTACGATTTTAATACATTCTCCACACATATCAGGTTTGGTTTTAGTTTGGCCACGGGAATAATTTTAATTAAATTTGTGTATCATCATATAAGATTCGATTCAAAGTATGGGACTTTTGTAACGTTATTTGTCATTTATGGATGCTTAGTTATAAGTTTGCTAACTATGTAGTTTCTACACACAGGTTTTAACACTAACTCACTAAGGTATTTTCGACGCAGTTTGAATTTGCCGCAGTACAGACTGTAGCCAGACATCCCCTTAAAGTTATATCGCTATAACTATAAACTGTCTGTAATGCTCGCCGTAATTTTAGAGGTAGCAAAAGAAGATTATAGAATTTTATGAGAAAAGAACAAAGAATAGAGGAAATCCTTTTACCAAAATAAATATTTAATCCAATCACGTCCGGCCATGATGAAAAAAGACACATTTAAAATCACACGAAAAACCGTATAAAGCTAAGTTAAATAAAACGTAATTCAATCGCGTTCATAAATAAGCAAATTAATGGGTTGTGAATCGTGTTAAACGGTGGAATATCGGGCGATTCTCACCCTTGCGGCGCAGACGTTACAGCAGCAAATGTGTCCGCAGGGTCTGAACAGCGTGTCCCGCTTGGCGTCCGAGCACACGAGGCACTCGTCGCTGGCAGCGTCTTGTTTGGGCGCGTCAGCGGCTGGTGGCACTTGCGGCACTTGAGGCGTGTGCGGCACTTGTGGCACGTGCGGCACTTGCGGCGTGTGCGGCACTTGCGGCGTTTGGGATATTTGCGGCGTGTGCGATGCTATAGATGTGCTTGCGACGGGAGCACTCAAAGAGCTCTCGCTCTCGGGTGTACCATCGCTGGTGGTGCCGGCTTCCTTGCGGTATGACGTCAGCGTCTTACATAGATTCGGATCGGGGCACAGGTCCAACGGTGTCTGACCTGGAAGTTCCAATGTGGTTTTTTGCAGACCAATCCCTATTGATATTATTTCATTTACCTATCTAGATTTTAGAAAAAATACAAGTTTTTATTAATAAGAATACCTATGCACATAAATAATATACTGAATATTCTTTTTATTTTTCTGCAGCACGTTACAATTTTTCACTCACAACAACCCACATCAATTCTTAACCCATCTAAATATCGAAAATAAAAATTCAACTACAAATAATAATTAATTGTTTGATTTCTTATAATAGAGCTAACTCAAGTGTCATTTACCAAGAACTCTATTACTTAACGGAAACAAGAAATATCCTTAATTAAGTGGTTGTTAATTTATTAAACGATCCGTGCCATAAAATCTTGTAAGTACAGCATAAAATAAATTTATTGTTAATCATAGAAGCACGGGATCATTGAGTCAAATGCACTACACGATACGTCTAAGTAATTTGGCGCCGATGCAAGTTGAGCAATCAACTAAATGAGTAACGCATTTCCCTTTTAGATTCAAAGGTTATAAATATTCTATTTCATCATATTATTTAAATAAATTTTCGCTGTACCTACCTTTTTTATTTTTGATGGTTAAATCAGCGCCATGAGCAGCAAGGAAGCATGCGATGGAGGCGGATGACTTTTTGTCGTGTGCGTTGGCAATCCCGCCGAGTGTAGGGAAATCTGTGACGTCCTGCAACCGTCTCAACTGCTGCAACGTGTGATGTCTTAGGGCCTCGTGAAGAGGCGTATCACCGTCCTATTGAAAAAAAGAAATCCTTGAAAATAAAAGAATTCAACAATTGGTTGTTTTGTCAGTGAAATACATATTCCAAATGTGGACATCAAAGCATAAACATTATTTTCAAAACTGATTTAAATTTGTAATCTATCCACACCAATTACATATATTAAAAAGTTATAGCTACATGTAAAACGACATTAAAATAAGCTCGCTACTCAATTAAAACGTTCACACGCATAAGTAACGTTCAGCTAACCTTGTCACAAATGTTGAGGTTAGCCCCGTTCGCAATGAGCAAGCGAACGATTTGCGTGTGCTGTCTCTCCACTGCGAGATGGAGGGCTGTTTGCAGGTTCGCGTTCTGCAGGTCTGGCCTTGCGCCCCCCCGGACCAGCAGTTCAGCTATCTCCGCGTGGTTGTTTAGCGCCGCCAAGTGGAGAGCCGTGTAGCCGTCGTCCTTCGCGTCGTCAACTATCCATGGACGAGGTAATTTGGCCAGCATTATCTTCATGGCACTGTAACAATGTCAGTTCGGTTATTATTTTTGTAGCAGTTAACTAATTATTAAAAGGATGATAAGCTCTATGAATTGATATTGTAGTATAAATTTTCAAATCTATTGTGTAATTTTTATGCTATAAGCTTTTCCTTAAAAAAAAAAAATACTCGTAACATCTTTGAAGATTACAATCAACATCGAAAGCAGTTTTCATGTTCTTATAATGTTTTATATGTAAATGACTAATACAATATATTTGCGTGTTGTAAATTGAATAGGTACCTACTACTATCGATACAGATCACGTCTATGTACAGAGTTGCAGATAGTTGGTAATTTCTGTTTTTCTTTGAGTATCGCTGATTTCGTAACTGCGTTATCTCGTTTGTTATGCAAATGACATTTAAAGAGTTTTATTTAACTTTATAAAGAAACTTCGAGCCAGCGCCATACGAGAGTCAAAGCCACTGCGAAGACGTATTTTTAACTTTCTTCTGTTTTAACGACTTTAACAAGGAATGTTGATGTTATGTGATGTTATTTCGAAAATTCGAATGAAATTTAACAGAATCGTATCATATTATGCAGCTTTAATATCATTAAATTTTGTTCTGAAAATGTTGATGTGTGAAATCATTCTGTTACAGAGAGCATATTTTATAAAAAGTATAAATAATTATTTACATGTGAAATATAGTTAAAAAAAATTACCGTATTGAAGAAGTGGAAATTATCTAGCTATTTATCATTATCTCAATAAATATGTATATTTTAAAAGATTCTGTTGAAATCATATCATAATTTAAATTTTCATTAAAAGAAAACAACGTTGTAGAGTTTTTGCATACATCATTTTCCTGAAACTATAATTCAATTGTAAATTATAGTTTCAGGAAAAGACGTGTAGGTAGTTTAGATAGCAAAAATTCGTGCTCGTGCCGAGGTGGTTGAACTCCGAACAGAAATAGACCACAGGATCGCGTCTGTAGTTGTAAGGTGTAAAAGTTAATTTAAAGACATGCGAGAGCAAGAAAATATTTTTCTTTAAGGAAACCACTTCTTAAATACAACACTGAAAATTAAAAACTACGTAATGCGTGCTCTTACACTCGTCTTTTTGCGTACATGTGAAATTAACAGTAGCATAGTGTAGATGGCAACAATAAATTAGGTGGTACACATTTTAATATGCTGCGTTACGTTCAAAGAGTAAAAACGAACAAACTAATTAAATAAGGTCAAACGTCGTGGTCATCGGGCGGCGCTCGCGCTTGTCCTACGAACACCAACAGTTGGAATCCGTGCGTCGCGCGTCGCGTCGCGCCCGCTCGCGCGCACCCTTCCTCCACTCTCACAATCCTATCACTCATTATTGCTTCCTCTCAATATTCAGTGAACTATGAAGTGATATTTAATTAATGAAGCTTGAAAGTCAATTACGCCCCACCTCAGTTATTTTTCTACACAATTTTGAAAGTCTGGAATAACCGAGTGAAAATCTTTCAAGTATTTTGCTATGTCATTTTAGAAAACATTTTAATACAACAGTACATTCAGGATATCGTAAGTTATTAAGGCAAGAGTAAACGAGGAACAGTAGTATTATAAAAATCATCAGTCCACTTTAGTATTTTCACATTATCATGGATTTAATAAATAAAGCTTAAACAATGTGGTGTAACTGTAATATAATGTGATACTAAAATGAAGCAGGAATATCACGCGCAGCGTCATGTTGGATGACGCCATTGTAAATGCGTTTTTTTAATTAAACGTTCAATGTACGCTAAATTATAGCGTAACACAACAGTGGCTTATTTGTTATAATTACACATAGCGATCGTATTTTCTTAATTGACACTATAGTGAATTATTTAGCCCTCTTTAGATAGCACAAGTATAAAATTCCTTTACGACTTTAATTTCCTTTTGATAGAGAAGGGTTATTTTAAAATTACATTCTTAAGATATGAAAAATTAAGGCATTTTATGTATAATAAGGGTTCTTTAAGGGACTGACATTATACGATTTCTTGAGTTAAAATATTTCAATTAATTTTATTATCGTCGACAGTTATTAAAACAGCAACATGATTTTACAGAAATTCTTCACATATTTTCTTCATAATAAGACCATTACTTATCTTGTCATTTTGGTTAAAATTAATGATACTATTACTGTTTGATTTAGTATTATGTAATTTATATATTTTGAAAATCATTAATAACTAAATGTAGAGTTAAAGCATCTCCGAAGGTCAATCAATAATATCTTGTAATTAATAAATAATTTTGTAATTTCACATAAACTGTTACAATTGTTGTATGCACATCAACTTACCATGAAAAAGCAAATTCTACTCTTTAACCTATGCTTCCTCCAAAAGTATATTATATACTTTTTAATGGTATACCTAAAGTACCTGCCTATTCGATACTAAACATACAACAAGATCAACAAATACAGACGAGTGTGCATTGTGCACTTCAAACTTTATTTGCCCGCATACGATGGGTTCTTGTTCTAAGACAGAATGGTGTAAGACGAAAAGGAAAAGCTAGATTACAGTAGTTATTAGCAGTACTCAGGGCGTACTGCAGATGAACTGAAACTTGTAAAGTTGCTAACTGAGTTGCAGCTAGTTTAAAACCGCACCGTTTTACAAGTGAGAGCGCTAATTTGTAGTGCGGCTTAACATAAAGCGCTCGTTATAGACAAGCCTCGAAAATGGCAGCTATTTTGTATCACTCTTTACTTTAGTATTGCACACCTCGAAAGCTATATAAATTCTTTGTTATAAAAATGGTGTACATTTTATACAATAATTTTTACGAGTTTTAAATCATCTAATATTATGATATACATATTAATTTCCACTAAAAGATAGAGCGAAAAAAATTTACTTCACTAAATAAGCTTGGAATAATAATGAATCAAAAACTAAGGATTCTTTATTTACAGTACGAGAGTTTTAAAATTTATAAAAAGTTATGTTAATGAATGATTTTTAGTTAGGTACCTACTTCAGTAATACCAAGTCGTGCAAACTTTGATCATTAAATTTAAAATTACATTAAATATAATAATAGATAATGTAGGTTTTAACTGTATTAAATGTGTACCTATAAAAATCTTATTAAAATACACAAAAGGATTATTTTATTGATGACATTTATTTAAATAAATAAATAAATAAATATTATAGGACATTATTACACAAATCGACCTAGTCCCACAGTAAGCTCAATTAAGGCTTGTGTTGTGGGTATTAGGCGACGATAAATATAATATTTAATAAATACATATATAGATAATAACACCCAGACCCAAGAACAAATAATTGAGCTCATCACACAAATATTTGCCCTGACCGGGGATCGAACCCGGGACCGTCGGCTCAGTAGGCAGCTCACTTTACCACTGCGCCAACCGCGTCGTCAATTTAGGTTTAGGATTGTCTTCGTCGCAAAAGAACCTAGGCTATGGAGACGATGTTAGACTTCTCTTCAAACTTTTTCTACATTTTGGCCAGCACATCAGGCATTCTGGCTATTAATGTGAATATTACATTCTTTTACATTAACTTTAATTTCTTAACCTCTTGGACAACTGTTTTTTTATCCATCTTATCTATGTTTTTTCTTAAATATTAATGTAAACATTTACCCTCACCCAGTGTATTCATTAAATATATAAATCCCCAACATAAAGACAATGATTGTAAAGAATAATACCGATTCCCTGTTTTTGAGAACTATGAGATCACACTTTAGAACATGTGGTGCATTATTTGTCTTATTTACGCTTTCTTGGGCCTAAACCGGATCATAAAAAATTGCTTTGAAATGAACCACGCTCAGTTTCTTTCTTAGTATTCAGTTTAACGGTGTGTTGGGATGCGTTTATCGGAAACGGCCGTATGTAATAAACATTATTTAGCATACGATTCTTTTGTATAAAAATATATTGGAATATTTTAACGTACACGATATATATTCCATCGTTGATTTTATAATGTTACAGTTCGATCCATTTTATCCGTATTAATAAGTGCAAGACACGATTCAATTATGACTCATTAAACAGCATGGCGGTGCATACCGCAATAAGATATTGAAGCACTCAGTTAGAGGCTAAAGCGACGGAAAGGTTAGTGTGAAACCGTGACAAACAGATTTGAGAGGCGTGATATGAGTGGATATCCCGAGCGATCATATTCCTACAAAAGCGAGCTGATTCCCCGCAGATCCCGAATAGTAAGTTATGGAAATGTGCGATTGGGGCAGCAGCGGGCAACTGTGGCCAATAACAATGTCACATTAATATTCAACAGGCGCTCTTTGGACGTTCATACTGCGGCCAGCATCGCAATTCTTTACCCACTAGCGCATCTTAGCTGATCAAGTAAAATGTCGTTAAATTCAAAGGAAAGTATTCCCTTTTGTACTACAATACGTGAAGGAAATAATATTATCCGATTATGGCTCCGCGAGACCCATAAATATCCGACATTTGATACTGAATTTTTATCAAAACTTGATCTGCCTTAAATAAGGATTCGGAATATTTATCTGGGCCCGACCGTAAGAAAATTTTCACATAGTGTAAATGTTTCCTGTTTACTAGTTTGAAACATGGCAGTATAAAAATGCTAACAAAACTATGTTGCTTTCAAGCAGACAAAAGATGAGTTGGCTGTCGTCCCACTTGTTTGTCTACGAAAGTTTGCCAAATTCTTTTATTGACTGAAAGAACGTACAGGCAAGCTTTATGGTCAGCAATGTGACTTTTAGGCATTTAAAGTTTCAATATTTCAAAACTATGTACATATATCCAAATTTAAGTGTTGCTGTTTTGCATTAAATTAGTTTGAATGTTTAAATTCACACTTCTTTATAAAATGTAAATTTATCCGTAAGTACGCATAATTCGTATTATAAAGGAATTAAATATATAATTAACATTCTTTCAGGGGGTCAGTGAACGCAAAAGATTGCCAGATCTCAAGACGTGAACTATGTATAGCCCGACTACCCTGCGGGAGGTGACAGTGGTAGATGGTGTTCGACTAATAATAACCTCCCCTCCAGCGAGCGATCATCGCAGCGCTGACGGGAGCGCGCACATGTGGCGCCCGTCGCCGGCGTCGCCTCTGCGTGAACGTTTATTTTCGATACGGTCGTCACGCGGCGCGGTTTACAGCGCGCCTTACATAAGAGCCCATGGTGCGCCGCCGCGGGCCGGCGCACCGTGCGCTCCAGCCCGCAAGCTGCAGGTCGGTGCACGTTCGAGTAACCGATCCGATGGGCGTCCGCCGTCCGCTCTATTTTGGGAAAATACAAATTTGGAATGGATGGTACTCGCGAGTCGTAAGCGAACTCCGCCGGTTGAGTCCATTTTTAGAGCTGGTCTGCGCTTGCGCATGGCGTGCGCTGCCAGTGCTCGTCGAGCTGCCATCACGCTGTGTCGTTTGACACCACCGCGTATATATCGACAAATGACATAAGTGATCAATATTGTAGCCACCTAGATGGCGTCGTGCTCGGAACGTTAGGTGCTAATGGTGATGAGGCATTAGCGATAGAATGTGTTAAAGTGAATCAAGAAAGAAGAGCAAGAAACATGGCCATGCGCTAGTTCCGTGCTTCCTTACTTCCCATAGTGCTTATATTCATATGGAATGTAAAGAAGTATGGAGCTGCGCCGGCATATCAACGGGGTTTTTCTATGAATTGCTGAAGAAATTTTGTGTTAGACTATGATATGTATATAAAATTATTATGTGTTTTGAGAAGTGTGACTGAATAATTAATTTAAATATCTGATGTGATATGGACCGATATACTTCATACCTTGACGATAGTATCGTAAGATATTTTTTTTAGCATGCTATAAATTTAATTAATTACTTGTCATATAACATTCACATGTAGGGTGTAAATAAGTAATTATTATATTATTCATTTGCTGAAATATAACATCTGGCAAGTAGTAGGTAACGGTTCTGGCTATGACTACATAAATAAACTTGAGCCGACGACGGCCACGGCTTTCAAATCTTCTCGCAAACAAGATTATATTTAGCAACTCGCCAAACAAAATCATTATACTGTATATTCGATGCTTTACTTTTTCTTATTGTTGGTATTTTTGTATCCTTTGTACTCTTGAATAAATTATCCGCCATAACAGTGTGTGTTACCGATAAATTATCTAATAAGATTTTTGTATGATATTTTTACATAGAGATATAAATACGAACACGTGTATATTAGTTATAATACATTAATGGTTTATTAATATCGCGTAGTTAGCCGGGTGACATTGTTGGTATGTATGTATGGTGGCAAAAAAAGGTTTTTATACAAAAAACATTAGTGTGGGCGGGTGCGCCACATCTGGAGGAACACTGCATCTCATTATGCGCATCGGTCGCGGCTGACTGGCGGTGCCGTAGCGCTGCCCATGCCGGGCCGCAGACAATGTCTTTCACATTATACCCGAACCCCGCCTTCGACTTGCCTCTATTGTTTTTACACCAGTGAGCCGTAACATTTTATTGCTCTAAATTGTCTTGCTGCATTATTATAAGTTTATAATGGATATTGTTGCAATGTTTACTATTGATGTGTCTGTTAAGTTACCATATGATTCTAAATAAATTCCTTGTTTGTTATGTTAAATGTAGAGTTTAGAAATGTAAAATTAAAATTTAAGAACGATTATTTTTATTGGGTTCATAAACAGGTAGAGTTATGTTTTTTATTACCTTAATATATTATTGTGGATAGTTACTACGTACATGAACTAAATGTGATTTACATCTATAAGGATTAATATTTCGTTTTGTAATTATAGAAGTATAAAATAATATTGTGTTTAAATATGTATGTTAATTAAGTAATAATATTTATACGTCCCTTAAAATGTAAAACGGGTCAATAACAGTATTTTGTTACCCGCGATATTTAATTGTGTTAAAAAGATAAGAAGTATGACGCGACATAATGAATCAAAAGCAGCCCCTCATTGTAAGGTCCCCAAAACAAAGCGCGAAGGCGGCTGGCAGCGTGGAGATTGATTCCCGCGCTTTCGCCGATCATCGCCGCTCCCGGCGAGACCCAAAACAGGAGCGGAACACGGCGAGTGCATATTTTACCTTAACCGAGCACCAACACGACCCGCGCCCTTTAATAGAACACGCTTTTTACTATAACACAAAAGCGTTTTCTATGAGAAAGGGATCTTGACCTACCAGTTCGCTCGGAACGTTCGACTCTCAAAAATCACTATGAAAAACAATTTATTCATGCATCCATGCAACGACAATCGCTGACAAAGGAATGTAAAACTAGACAGGGGCATAATGAATGCTAGTCAAAGACCACTTTAATAGAGTTACTTACGTGCTATTCGGTTTAGTATTATTTCTCGACAATGAATGGGTGAATGCTCTTGTGATCCAAGGGGTAAAACCGAGTAATCCTAGTTATGTTTTATACTGTCGAATAAGCAATGCAACATTAAATAAATAGAATAGTAAAAAAATTCCGATGAAAAGATGTGTTTCATTTTCCTTGTATTTATCTCAACATTTAATATCTGATGAAATTGCAATATGAGAGGTAAATAAAGTAGGAGTATTTATGGACATAACAAGCTATGAAATATGATATTAATTTTCAACAATTTCTACGAAAAGTTCTACACAATTATGCTAACAAAAATAAGTTGTTGCTACTGATATAGTTAACGAATCATTAATTTTATTAAATAGGTTATTGACAGAGTTATATTGTCGATAGCAATTAGCAATATTATTTTTTTCATTTATTTCCTTTATTGTGTTCTCATTAATAGAAGCGCACTTTGTATAAGTAGCTATAGGTCAGGCCGATGTCATGGCATTCGTATGGATGACGCGAAAATAGCCATGAGACGATTCCTTGGCAGCGCTCCAGAGGCCCGTGAAACTTTCTGACGGACTGCTGCTTAGTCATGTAGATATTACTTATCTTCTTGAATGGAATTTATGACTTTTGGAGCACATAAAACGTAAAAATAACACAGCTATTTTTACTGAACATAAAATATAATACATAACACGATGAAACGTGTTAATGTACCTACTGTTTCTTTAAACATATTTCGATATAAATTCTGTTCAAGAATATCGCCCAGATCCCTTGATGCTAGTCATACTAATGCTAAGAAACCACAAACTTTGCCACGAATTTGTTTAAAGGCATTATTATGCATAGAGTTTAATAATAAACACATTAAAGATTAAAATTTTATATGGACTGTTTATGGCATGAAAATATAAAAAAGTAAATATAAAAGTATTTTTATAGCGAACTTTGATATTTCTACTTGTATATTACTTTATCGCTAAACCACCATATTACGCCTGATTAACATATTTCAAAGCTAAAATAAAACCATAATAATACATTTTAGTGCCTACGATAAACGTGGGTCAAGACAATATATTCGTCCTACTTTTATGCTTAGTATTGTAATTATATGCACTTTTTATTTTTTATCTCGTGTAATACTAGGACTTTATAGACTAGACGGTAAATATTTATGAGAATCCAAGCCGTCTGAAGCTGCGGAAAGGAGCTAATAAATAATAAATAACTTACTTATGACAAAGACCTCGTGCAGCTGACTCCTGAACATAAAAGATTGATGTAGAGGAAGAAATAACGCGACATGACTTTTTGATGGAGGATGTCATTCAAAGGGACCGGCGTGGAAGCGTCAAAGCATTTAGGTCGAGCACAAGTGGTTACTCTATCAATTTTCCTTCATATAGAATTTAATTTAACATATTCTAGCCGGTTGAACTAACCACTAGACATATTTTTTATCAAAAGAAATTTTTAATATGCAGTTTATATTACCTATTAGTTATTACGTAAGTAGTTAAATATATAGCTAATAAGTAGCTGGAAGATATTATACTATGTAGTTTTATATTTCCTCATTGGAAAATGGGGCATTTTTCAAATGGGGAAGCAACAGATATTAAAATTTAATAGAAACAAATGAATGTAGATATGTATAAACGATATGTTATATTTTTCTAAATAAAAAATACGAAATGAAAATTTGCTTCTCTATTTTTCGTAATTGTTGATAATATACAGTTGAATTTGATATTTTTGGTTTTATGGCATTCAAATGCTTTTTTAAATTTATACATATAAATTTAATGTAGAGTTGTATGCGTAGCGACATTCAATATTACGTCAAATATCTAAACTACAGTCATATAGAGAGTACAAATAATTTACGGAGTCGTTCGATAGATGGCGTTATCTCATTTTATTTCTACGAAAAATAAAGCCAAGAATTTTTCTATTTCATCGAGGTTAAGGAATAGTTATGCGGTATTGAATAAGCAGTTTAACATTCGTGTTTGGCATGTTTACGAAATAGGAATACATATATTTTTATTTAGGTTAAGTATTGTTACTATATTATAAATACAAGAGCGATTGAACGTATGATAGAGCTTGATGTAGAATTGTAGAGTATAAGAAATTGAAGTGAATTCCAAACACTATTAATGAATCAGTAATTAGAGTCAGCAGTTCGTATCAATGAATGAATGTGCAAACATTGGCGTAACTTTGCGAGCGCGTTCTATGTGTTCGACGGGATTATCGCGAAAACTGAAACGCGAAGCAAGATAAATAAACACGCATAAACTGAACATACAGAATGTACGGTAATTTATTGTGTGTCAGATTGATGAGCTCAAATTCACCGCCCATGCACATGCAGTCAATTGCGCGCGTGCTTCGAGTAGCTTGGCACGATATTTACTTTGTTTTATCGAGCACATAATACATACATACTCGTATACACCGCTTACGCTTCGCCACCTACAACGTCATAGAGTGTTTTACGATGCTCAATTTCTATAAACAATTTTATTCATCAAAAAATTAAGCTGAATCGATTTTCTTAATATTTTTTTAAGGATATGTATATTGCACTATAAGAAGCTATTTCAAACTACATATTAATATTAAAAATCGATGGTTGATAAATGAGTCATTATAATTTAATGTATTGAAAAGATAGGCCTCACATTTTTAGGCGAATGTGGGGTTATATCAAGTGGATAATTTCTTATCAAGCAATTAATTTTATGATATTGTTTGTTGTTTTAAATTTCATTGCAAAAGACACTTTAAATAAATTTATATTTATAAATTTATAGAAAGGAACTCGAAAAGTGATCATTATTAATATTTTGGTGACGTGTTTTCTTTTCTATGATTATTAGGATTATAAATATACATATATTATTTCTAAACGATAGAGGGCGCGCTAATCGATAAGGTTAATAAAATTAAAGAGCATTATTTATAACACATTTCTATTTTCAGTCTATATGGAAGTAATCGCTATATGGGCAAGCGCGGATCCAGGGGGGGGGGGGGTCACGGGGTCATGACCCCCCCCTGGGCTAGGTCCACGACCTAAGTGGACCACTAATTTAATATTAACTTTTTTAAATTAACAAATTAATACTGTTCAACATGATGTTTTTATTGAATTTTGAGACTTATAAGTAATATAGAAAAATGAAATCAATTACAAACGGTAACGGAAGAGAATATAACAAAAATTATAGAAAAAGTTTAGTAGGGTCGACCTGTGGTCGTAATTAAAGGACAAAAAACAGGTTTTTCGATTTTTGAAAAAATCTATAACTGCGGAATAAAGTGTAATGGTAAAGTTGTATGTAAGTAATTAATTTTTTTTTACAACTTTTGCTGTTTCACTATTCACACAAAACCTCAAATATCGAAATATCCCAGTTCGTGGATAAGACATAAAATAGCAATTTTTTTTTTAAATGAACAATAGAAAATACAGTCAAATTACAAAAAAAATGCGCGTCGGACTCGCGCACCGAGGACTCCGAGCAAACATATTATACATATTATTTTCATTATGTTGTGTCTTACAATTTTGTTTACTTAAATGATTTTTTTCTTTATCTGTGCTTACAAGTAAGTGCTTAAGTCGTTGCTTTTAACCAAATTTCAAGACTGTGTTCACGGGAAATACCTTGTAGGTTTTGATTGATGGTTGCGAATTACAGAATATGCGGCTCTAATTGCTTTTTCTTCAGATTGCGTTGACATAGAATTTGAATTAAATAACAGATTTAAGTTATTATAGACCTGAGTTCTGATGTGAATATCAATTAAATACATGCATATTTTTATTTAATTTAATTAAATAATTAGGGTTTTCGCAGTTATTACTACATCTGTGCTATAACACGATACTTTTTACTCAATTTCAAGACTGTGTTTACGGGACAGGGTGCTCCCTGCAGGTATTGATTCCCTTGCTAATGTCGAAATCCTACGGTCTACGGTCCCTTGATGCTGTGAAAAATTAAAACGTTTTAGCCAACGCAATCAAAAGATACAGTTGTAAATGCTGAAATTTTTCGCAAAATTCGACACTCCCTAAGAAATCAAAACCTACAGGGTAGTTCCCGAGTACACAGAGTCACATGAAATTTAGTACAATCAAACGTCTTATAACGCAGACTAGCTTACCACCCGCGGCTTCGTCCGCTTTCTCTAAATCCTTATAAATTATATACTATTCCCCTTGAATCACTCAATCTTTAAAAAAAACTGCATCGAAATTCGTTGCGTAGTTTTAAAGATTTAATCATACATAGGGACATAGGCACAGAGACAATGAAAGTCACATGAAATTTAGTACAATCAAACGTCTTATAACGCAGACTAGCTTACCACCCGCGGCTTCGTCCGCTTTCTCTAAATCCTTATAAATTATATACTATTCCCCTTGAATAACTCAATCTTTAAAAAAAACTGCATCGAAATTCGTTGCGTAGTTTTAAAGATTTAATCATACATAGGGACATAGGCACAGAGACAATGACTTTGCTTACTAATTGCGAAAAGCATGAATTTTTTTCTTAGATTATAATATAAAAAAATATATATAAATTTTTTAACTTAGGTACAACCCTGTTACTCATGAACGCCGTATTAACTGACATGTATTAACTTGATATTCATACCAAAAACTCAAGTCTATAATACCTTTACGCTATAATAAAACTTCTATGTCAACGAATCAGAAGATACAGCCGTAAATGCCGAAAAATTTCGCAAATTTCGACATTCGCAAGGGAATCAAAACTCAAAACCTACAGGGTACTTTCCGTAAACTCAGAATCTTGAAATTCGGTACAAAGCAACATCTTATAGTACAGATACAGGAATAATTGCAAAAAATATATATTTTTCAAGTTTGTCTGCCTGTCAAGACCCTTTTTCTCAGGAACACGTGGAGGTATCAATCTGAAATTCATACCGAATACTCAAATCTACGGTTCCTTTAAGCTGTGAAAAAATGAAACTTATAAGCCAACGCAATCAAAAGATACAGACGTTTATGCTGTAAATTATCGCAAATTTCGACATTATCGCAAGGGAATCAAAATCTATGGGTATTGTACTACTTCCCGTGAACACAGAGTTCTGAAATTTGGTTAAAAGCAATGTCAGCACAGATGGAGGAAAAATTGCAAAAACATACATTTCATGCTTTTCAACATTCGCAAGTGTTGCCAGGAATCAAAACCTAGAGGGTACTTCCCGTGAACACAGAATCTTGATATTCAATCTTTATTTAATAGAAACTTACGTCTTATAGCACAGATAAAGGAAAAATTGCAAAGAGCATAAATTTAATATTAAAACATATAAAAATGTGTACGGAACTCTTGGTTCGCGAATCCGACTCGCACTTGACCATTTTTTTTTAAATCTACGTATCAATTAAATTACCAAAATATAGCTTTTGAAAATTGCCCACGTCTATGTGACCCCCCCCTGGCACTAAGGCTGGATCCGCCCTTGTATATGGGAAACCAATATTGGTAATATGATATTTTACCGATAGGATTATCTGACAGAGTCCCGTAACCTGTATTTTCCTTGCATGGAAAATAGCACGAGTTTGATTCTGAGGAAAATACTTATGTGAAGTTCATGTAAAATAGAAATAAAAAAAACGTAGAGAGTTTTACATTAACTTTCCATATTCATTTATTTTTAATTGTATTGACTTAAAAATAATTACAATTTGAAACAATCACAAAAACATTTGCTTAAGGTATAAATAATCAAATAAAAAAACAGAAAACTAAGATTCTAAAGCTAATTCTGTATTGTAACGCGAATATTTAAGTAATTAGTAGCAGGCGACTGCGGTCCGGGCTTCATCAGTAACAGCCGCGCCAACACTGCTACTGTATTTAATGATGATTATTATATAATAACTAATATAAAAGATTAACCTCAATTTTTAATTAAAAAATATATTTTTGCCCTGGTTGTCTGAAAGAGATAACTAAGTTAAGTGATAAGGCCGCCTAATACACTAAACTGTTTCTTGCCCTTATTTTGCATATTAAAGTAACCAAGTCCATTTAGTTTTATTAAAGAGTAAAAAATAACAAATTTTCAAAAATATTCACAAAAGCTATTGAATTTATTTAACTGTGTTTAATTAAATATAAAAATGTATTAAGCGTGGGTGAACAGACAGATTAGGGACTCAATTTTGCACCGTTGATTTAATATAATTACCTTCATTAAATTGTGCTCTACATTATTTTAATAACTTAAATATTAACGTTATCTGACTGAAAGGTCTTTCATTTACGATTTTAGAAATATTATTATTTATTAATTATTAATAATCCAATATCTATATTAACTCGCTTAATTTAAATTCAAGAAATGATCGTTATATGGTATCATGTGTAGGTATATAACAAGTATAACTCGAAGATTTTCCCAATCTTCATGATTTATATACACTTCATCTAAATAGGTGTTAAAAAAAAGTATCTACTTCACTTTTTCATTTATTTATCAATTGTTATTACCTATAAATAAAGAAAACACCACATGTTTTATGATAAATAAGAATTTTTTAAATTTAAGGCTTCGTGACGTTTCACGTAGTTCGCTATTTGTTGAAGACTTTAATGTTCAGGATTTTCTCTTTATAACAGTAAACATAACCATTAAAAGTCGTTTATTTCATAAATTGTAAACTTTACCCACTATTGGTGGATTTATGAACAGTCTCTATCCGACTGCGACGAGGCACAAGAGGAGTATTATTTTAAAAGCTTAAACGCTAACTTGACAACCGCAAAGCATAAAGTACCTTAAATTGCACCATTTCCTCGATGCTGCAATTCAAAAATATCCTCGTTGGAAGGATTTTGTTTAATGTATTGAATGTAAGTCTAAAAATAAGGCTATTGCACGCCTCATAAGCGAAGCGTTGAGGTGGGTACTACTGTCACTTCGCGCAAAACATCTGATTTTTCAAACTTAAAATGTCTTTATGTATCATACATTGCACTTGTAAGATAATACATACACACACATATTAAGAAAAAACACTATTTTTAACGTTCATGATATTTTTGATGTCATTTTTGTTATTTAAACTAGTTAAAAAACAGTTTAAAAAAGTTCTGTCTTGGACGTCCGTGTGTCTGTATGTGCGGATCCTTTTTCTTGTTAACACGATAGCGACCGAAATACTTTACTAATCGAGTCTTTTTTTTTCTCTTACGCTTGAGTATGCTCAGGAATAGAACCCTTTCATTTTTCAGGGTCTGATTCGATGTGGTTTAATTGTTATTAAATAAACAAAAATAATAATTTATAAATATTTATTAAAAAAAATTATGAGGCGTGCACTTTTGGATTTTCCAAATTATTTAGAAATAGTGTCTAATTTAATTACTATTCAATATTTAGATCAATCAACATATTTATGACGCAAGTGCTATGGTATCGATTACATCTATAAAGCGATCTTTAACTGAGCAAGAACAAAACATAACCACTATATTATGTGAGCATATTGATCACGCGTTGCGAACGCGTTGTTTTAATTTAAAATATTCAAAGTTTCATATGTAAAGCGGAATCCGCAATAATTTCCGTGATAATTAATCTCATGTCGCTTAAACAAGATACATAGGCACTCGTGTTCAGTACGTGTTACCTAACTAACCATAAATTATCGTGTCAAGTCACGGCAACTCTGCGATACGGTTAAATATACACTTATGTACATTTCTGTTGAAACCGTCGCGTCGTCTCGGCGCTCCCCGAGCGACGCGAAGCGAATGAACTAAAGCGAGCCAATGCATATGAAGTGACACTCAAAAATGGTTAGTTCGAGACGGATAGATAAATCGAAACAGAAATAAGTGAATGTATTCTATCGTAGAAATAATCCCGAAAGCGACCGACACAATTCTTCATTTCATTCACGTTCCCTCGCGATGAAACTTTTTCTCTGCAATTTTTCTGTGGAGGGCGGGGTGTTATCAGGTGGGGCACTTTGCCAGTCGGCGCACGTAGCTCCTTCGAGCTCCGCCGCCCGGCGCCCGAGCCCGCCCGCTGAATACAAACTTCATTAGCCGTTTGATAATTAGCCCGTTAAACGCCCCTCACTCAACCGAATACTATCCTCCTAAGCCAAATCCTATCTAACCTCGGTGACTTCAGCCATAGAAGTGCCAGTTTGTGGGTTAACTTCATTACAATCACAAAATTAACTTGAAAAATGTTATTTAAAATTATTTGGCAATCGAAAACCTTTCTAATTTAAATTCTATTTATATAAACATATAAAAAAAATGCTTTTAACATTTTAACGTTTAAAGTCCAACTCAATTTCATGTAATTCTTTAATAGGTTAGTGATAGTCTGATATAGGTTAACAATTATTAAGTTTAATTCTACAAGTAGAATATAAAATCAAGTTGTGGGTTAGGTTTTAATATTATTTTTAAACGCTGTGATTTAAAATATGCATTGTTTATCTATTTGGTAAATAAAAAATAGATAAATGTTTTTATTTTGAATAAACTTAAATACTTTTGTTTGTGAATAAAGTATTAGGTTGTAAGCAAAAATATCGTGCATGTTAAAAATATAGACATTAGTTACCGTAGTTTGTACAATGAATACTTAAACTATATACGGTACAAACTGTTACAAAATAGTGATCTAATTTACTATGTAATTAAGGATATTCTTCTATGACAATCGAAAGATTCGATTTTATTTACCACCAAAATTTAAAACTATAACCAATTCAAGTGCTGTTTAATTATTGTTCGCACGCCGTGATTACATTCGCTAAATACGAAACGATGCGATCGAATTAAACAAAATAGGAATGGAGTGTTTTAAATCTGAAAGCCTTAAATTATGAATAAGAGTATTTTGCATTTCAAATTCAGTGTTTAACATGTGAATGTACCACGTATGAATATGTATGGTAACAAATTGCACAATAATATCGAGCCTATACAATTTTGCCAGTTAGACGGATCAGTCAAAGCATCACTAACATATAGTATGAAATGTAATTGGTAAAGTGAATCGATTAGTCGGCTCGTTGTTGCGTAACACAATAGCTGTTATCATTGCATACGTTGCTGCAATTTGCAACACAATTTGAGAGGCTTTGAGTGTCGTAGTTAGCGCCGACTGCCACCAAAAAGTAAAATATTTTTTGCGTTCATTACTGTTTTGAACAACGATTTTTTAGGACGATTGATTTTCGAACGGATTCATTATAGCTAGTGTACGCCTGTAAATATTGACTGGTATACAGGCGTTTATTTTCCCGGTTTAACAAGCTAAGGTATAAGCAATTTCTACTTTTGCTATTTACCTAATCATGTGCAAATAGTGAATAATGATGATATAGCAATGATTAATGGTGATGCTGATTGAATATTGTTACCTTAATATGTACCTACTATAAGTAACCCATATTTATGGAATGAAATGGTAGGAAATAATTTTGAGTTATTACAATTTATTAGTTAATTCTGTATCAAGTAAGTACAAAATACACATACGCCAATGAAAATCTTTTTGTGTATAAAAAATTGATATTGTAAAATGTTTCAATATAATACGCGCAGGGACTAAAAACATGGGACATGTCCATTATATTTGTGCGAGTGTGAGGATTGGATCAGATTAACCGGATGAAATATAAAAAATAAAAATCCTCTTAAACCCATCTTACGTTCGAGATAGATTTACCCTTTATGAGCTAGTTCAATCACGCTGCAGCGAAGTTCGTGTAACAAACGAAAAGTACTATAAAATAAAGTTGAAATGGTTGATAGTATACTCTACGTAGGTACGTAAGTATACTGTATAGTACAGGCTGGCAGCCAGGAGGAGGATAATAATAAAAGCGACAATTTAACCGTAACGTCGTTCGGAAGGAAGCTTCAAGCAATGGAACAAAAGATACGCTGGCTGGCGTACACGCCGCGCCAGGAACAAGTTAGAAAAATTAGGAAACAATAAAACAGGAAATGTATTTTCTTTAAAGCGACTGCAATTGTTTAAACGACGCTAATTTTTTTACGGTTCTAATGAATTATTTAAAATTTTCAATTATTTAGAAGTTTATAACAATATACAATAAGTAAGTATATTAATTCCGTTTAGAATTCAATCTGAGAAATGTGATAAAGCTATCTATATTAATTGAATGCGGCACCATTATTTTATGAGAACTAAAGCTAAGGAAAAACGTAGGCTCTTTTTAATAAGCTCGGCTTTTCCGTTCGTTGAAAAAAGGTGATTATTTGGCGGTGATCATTTAATTAAATATCGACTAAATTAATAAAAGACGCATCTTTTTAAACATTTTTCATCTGATTAACTTATAATTTTTAATTATAGTTTTTAAATAATACACGTATATATCACAGAATGTCATGTATGTATTAAGTACGTAGCTATGTGATCAAGACATTTTATACCTTAATTAATATTCGACTACGAAAATAAAAGTGGGTGGATCTTAGATAAAACACGACGTTGTTATTGAATAATTACCTGTGACAAGCACTCAACTTGCACTACCTAGTATAGATTTATGAAATAATTATCGACGCTGCTTAATGACGTAACAAATGATTCTATATTTTAATTTGTTCAATTAAAGAAACTTCTTTTTAATTAAAATTTGTTGTTAACAGGTGAGAAAGAATGGAATTTTTAATATCACACGATTTATTCGTCTTTTTTACGATCAGCTAGAGAACTATTTAAATAAACGTTCACTACATTACTCGAGAAATTTATGTGAATTAAAGGAGAGAATCAGTACATTTTGTACAATGGAGGAAGGGATCATCCTTTTAAGCTTTGGTAATAATTTTAAGTTCTGGATAAAATTAACATTAAAAGCACTATATTTTTCATACATAGTTGTTATTTCGCTATTTTCATTCAATAAAAATTTATATTAAGATCAACTTTAAATTTATAAATCATTTGAATGTCTTAAAATCAAAAATATCAAATTCAACATCAACTTTAATAAAAGGAACTCTCTTTTAAAGTACCAGTTATTGAACTACAACATAGTATGCCCAATTTATCCATTTAGTTATAAGAATTTATAAGGAGCTTAAGTCTTTGAAATATTTTATTCATTAAAATTAACCAAAATTGTTGTCAAATTAACTAATTTACGCTCCTTGGTGTATACGCATAATGCAGGTTTCAGATGAGAACTCGGTGCGAAACAATTTAAAACTTTTCTTTAGAGATGAATTTTTGATAACGTGGCGCTAACTTTACTTGCTAAAGAAATATGTATTATCAAAATAGAAAAAAAGTTGACTTCGTAGTCTAATGGAGTTGTGCTCAGGCATTTTTACATATACTAGACGGAGTGGGTCCGATCACTACTGCAGCAACATTTATATAGTTGAATAACAACATTTATATAGTTTTGTAATATTTAGGTGCTCATATAGATTATTTAATATTCGTCGTTTCATGAAACACATTTTGCCGGTGGCTATTTGTAGATCCTATAAGGTAAAACGCCCGAACTGCCTCTAGTAAACAATTAATGTATACAAACATCAATAGATCAAATAAATTAATTTCCAAAACCTAAATGAAGAATGTTGAGAACTTTTTTTAAATCTCTTCAAGCACAGTCATAACGGATACACATAAAATTTTGTATATTGATTTCGATTAAAATATTATGTACTTGATGAATTGTAGTAATCCGATTAAAAGATTTGGAAAATACAAGTGCAATCATATGAATATAATATTTTATTTATGTTTGAAAACCTTAATGGATGTCTATCAAAATAGTCGAGTTTTAATTACAATATAAAAGAAACAACAATATTAAACACAATTTATTACTATAAAGTCGTGAAAAATAGATGAAGATTGTATTGAGCATATTTATCTAATAATCACTACTGTTTCATATCAGCCTGTTTATTAAACACATTACAAATAAAACACAAGTAAGAAATATGAAAATAGAGAGACAAATCAGGATTTTCTAAATGACGCTATTCACTTCAAACAAAAGGGTTGGAATGTTATCTGACGTTGACTGAATCGATCGTAATTTGTGAAAGCCATTTGAACACATTTCTCTTTTTATTTGTATTCAGAATTCAATAACGTAACCATTAATTTATACGATATCGGTTCCACTAATTCCACTGAGAATAATTGTTCTACGGTATTAGTGATTTTTTTCCGAGTAACTTTTTTATTCGTGCCAATGAACCATACTTACACGTATTAATAGCTTTATGATAATTATTACAACAGAACTGATTACTCCAGGAGTAGTACAATGGATATTAGGCTGTAGTATATCAAACAAGAAACCTTTTCATGTAAAATAACATTTCGCAAGTGTAACGTTAGGTAGTGCACGTTAATAAGTTGTAGGCATTTAATGCTTACACAATACACAATTAGGAAAAAATTTAGATTTTGCACAAGTATTAAAATAAGTAATATGGAAGTATTTTTAAAATCCACTAAAATATAAATGAGTTATAAATACATAAATGAGCTATTTAGTTATCAGAAATAGATCAATAAATTAATTTAATTGAATACATAATGTAGAGTTAAACTGCGTATGATATTTTATTACACATTATTAGTATAATGTATTTTACTAAATTTTAACCAGTAGATAACTTGAACTTTTGCTAAAAGGTACCTATAATACAATACGAAAACACAGAACAGAACAATTACCAATTTATATCGTCGTACCATAATGCCATGTAAGGGTCCTTAAGCGACTTAAATATTGTACCATATTTAACGATAAAAATTACTGAACTTTTCGCATATAATTTTCTTTTTAATCAATTGTGTACAATAAATGTATCGAAATAAATATTTACAAACGTAAATACAGCTGTGAAATAAAATACACAAATCGGAGGTGCTTCAGTAAAACATTTTGTAATTTACTCTCTTATCACTGAGGTAACATTAAAGTTATTAAAGCTCAGCTTTTTGATTTCAAAGTAAAATTGGTTTGTTTTTCTTTCAATCATAAATGGGTTTGCAATTTGCAATAAAAGTGGAGGTAGAGGGGAAGGGAGGGGTAGGGTGCGGTCGCGGGCAGCGCGGCGTTATTTCGACGTAATTAAAACAAACAGGAGGAGGCTCGCCGCTCCTCTCTAATTGCGTTCGTGTTGAAATAATCACGGGTACTGTCACAGAATATCGATGCCTATAGTCCAACTATTCAAAGCGCCCGCCACCATTTAGCGACCGAATTGACAATCATCAAAGCACGGTTTCATCACAGCGTTTTTACTCATTATTTCCATTAATGGAATTTCATATGTCCCGGTCAGAAAACGGGCTTTGTGGCAACATATTGCGTCTTAACTTTCTTGGAAACCATTGTTTATAGGTTTTTATGTGTTTTCTACATCTTTATTTATAAAGATTTCTTTAATCACATTATTTTTTATTTCTATTTTCTTTAGGAGATTTGTTTTTATTCAATAATTTTACAATTGTGTGATTTAACAATTGTGATTAATGTATTGTAAGAAAAATAAATATTGTTAAACAATAACAAATTGCTTGTTTTTATATCACAAAGTTTACACAGAGAAAATATAGAAGCACCGGCGTTCTTGCAAATTGATCATAATAAGCTTCACGAGTGTGGTGCGGTAGATAGTCTTACCCCAAAAGGTATTATCATTTATTCAGCTTATAACCCTGAAACCCGTTTCTAAGACATTGTCAAGTTTATTCAAGAATAAATCATCTTCATTTTCACTAGCATTTTTTGTATAATATTAACTGTATATTGTGTAGAATATCATTATAGTTTTCCGTTAAGCTGTCGATTAAGTTATGCATCTGTTTGAAAGATACAGTACATATATGTTTACATTACGTAGAATAAAGACTCATGTAAAAAAAATATAGACAGGTATTTTAAAAGGTATGTAATAAAACCCGTAACAAAACGTAATCGAATAAAAAATGAAATAATTCATAAGCTATAGAATATCTTGATAGCTGGAAAAAATAAAATTCAAATTGTCATATAAAATTCGGGGTCAAAAATGCGTGAGGATAATCGTTTAGTAATTTTATGTGCCATTCATAACCGGCGTGTCGTGTATGTGGGAGTAGAGTTTGGGAGCTCTGAGTGGTGGCGCGGTGGCGCGGTGGCGCTGGGTGGTGGCGCGAGGCTGCAGCGCGGCAGACAGTGCGGCGGTGCGGCCCGGCGGGGCGCGGGGCGGGCGCACGGCGCGCCGCCGCGATGCTGCGCGCCTCTCAGTCGAGACGCGAGGCCCGCCCGCCCTAGCCGCCCGTGTTGCCGCCCGCCCGCCCCGCGCTCGCCGATACGCGCCCTCATCTACATATTGCTCGAAACCGACATACATTACTAAAAAATCTTCCTAAATCGTATACTATTCATATGTCCGGCCTCGCATCGAATTATTCTCCCGGCGGCTCCCTTTATCGAGTCTACGCGCGATACGTTAAGTATTTTCGAAGCTTTCGGATGGACCGGAAGAGGGGGTGAGGGGTCGCCGGATTCGGAGGGTCGCGGGGCGCAGGTCCCCTTGCGGCGCGGGGTTAGTAGGTTCGCGATGTCGCGTCGCCGTCGGTCGGAATGCATTCGCGGACGTTAAGAGCGACCTGAGGTGTCGTCGTGTCCTCTACCTGGGGTCGGTCACCTCTTATCTCGTAGAAAGTCTATCCGGGGAAAATGGTTCTGAATTTAATATTTCGCGTTTAAAATTTTAAAATCTCCAAAGACATATTCTTTAAAATTATTTTTATTTGGGTCAAATGAAGATGCAAGGTCACATTAGCTAGATGTCAACGAACCCCTCGTCTGGGCTCGCGGTAGGTCGATGACGTCGGGGTCATCGGGTTAGACTCTCGGGCTCGAACTACCAAATAGGGGATGTCGGGGAGAAGATAGTGATTGTGTAGCACAGCGTAGATCGCGTAAAATAAACGTATGATCGAATAGAGCGACTTGTAATATTTGAGTGACAACGTGAATAACGAAGACGGAAGTGTTCAGCCGCCGACGGCGATCGGGGAGGCCGCGGCGTTAACCCTGCCCGAATTAGTGCAGCGGCCGGGACCAAAATAGCGAGGCGGCGTGTACGGTTACATGCGGCGCGTCAATGTCGGCGCGCCGGCACGCGCGTGCTCGCGCCTCGCGCTGGTAAGCTTACACTGCGTGTGCCCGCGCCGCGCGCGCTCAGCCCTATATGTGGCGCCGCCACCGCGCCGCTTCACCGTCGCCCTCGCTTCACCTCGCACCTCTCGCGCCACGCGCGTCACTATTCTTGAACTCATTAAACACACAAAATCTTACACGTTCTAAATATAAGAAAGCCGACTTCATCCCATTACGCCTACGAAGTTTCACGAATTTCGGCTTCACAACAAAACTTGTACTGACATATTGTGTGCTTTATGTTTTTGCAAGAAGAGAGGAATCGTTGGTAAAGTACTCCTACGAAGATAAATGAAGATATGTACGGAAGTGTTAGCGTTGTTCACTTTAGCTGGTTGACTTCGGGTCAAATTGTACCTTACTATCATTTGGTCCCCTTCAACCAGCTGTAGTTGGCATCTGCTTCACTTTCGTAAACAAAATTTTAAGAAGACGCTGTTACCTGAAGAAAACAAAACTAAAGTGATGTGATATACTTAACATAGATAAAATATTGCATGTGTATTGTAACTAAATAATTGAATTGTATACAATCATCATAACACATTAAGATCCATCTGATATAATGTAGAAATATTTTGAATCTTGATATATTATTCTAATTACAATATAATCATATAATCGAATAATTAAATGATATATATGTAAATACCTATCTTAATTCAATATGTATAAATAAGTAAACATTTATGATTAATTAAAAACGATGATCTTTATAATATTGTCATTAATTGTATTATTTAAATATTTAATTAACGATAACAGTATATTGTTTAATTGCATTGTATATTGCTTTTATACTTGTATCGAATTATTTATTTGTTCGTTTTAAATTTCACTGCACATTTTCTTTTATATCATATTCATACATATTTAAAGCCTCAAAATTAGAACTTTTAAAATAAACATTTTTCCTGAATGTTTAAGATAGATCATCACGACTGTAACAATAAGGTAATCAATAGTATACCGATTTCCACTTAATTGTACTTACTTGTCGCTTCCAATTAGCCGACGAGTAAGCAAGCTATATAATACTGATTGTAAACTCATCATTCATTCAGAGATTACGAAAATTATGGACATAATCTTACTTCTCTTCAAAGCAAATGTTAAAAATAAGCTTTTATCTTATTCAAATCATGAAAAATCTATTCCTAAAAAGCATTAAATGATTATGTGACAATTTATTTTTAGAATGCCTTCTATTCTTTTATTTTATTGAAGCATTTTCTTACAATAAAGTAAACTTTACAACGCTTAGTAGCATTTACTTTAAATTATGTAAACGTTAAACGAAACACACCTCGTTTCGTATAGCAAAGACAAATATGTACACAGCTAATGGATAAATCTTGCGAGAGCTTGAGATCAAAGTAATTAATTTTAAGCATCCTTTGAAGATCGAAAGTTGAACAAAATGTGACAAATAATTCTGTCTCGTTATTGGAATGTAGCTAATAATTGTTAACTTTAAAGTTGAGTTTATAGTGTATTTTTTATTTTTTTCTACTGAAATCATTAACTACACGTATGTACTCTACTAAAACTCAACTTTTTTTTTGTACTAAAATAACAATGATAATTATTTACCACAATTCATAAAATATTCATTCGTATAAAGATACGAGCTGCAAATAATAATTTCATGCATAATACTAGAATTATTTTTTTTTTCTACACCAGTAAATATTTGATATTACGGTCATATATTAAAATTAAATAAATATTAAATACTGAATTCGATTAATTATATTACAAATTCTAATATATTTTATTCCTATCTCCAGCTTTTAAAGCCTTTTTGAATCATCAAGTTCATTTACGAAGTTAACTAATTAGTTACTTAGTAATGCAATTGCATTACTATTTAATTTTTAAAGTACTAGCGGTCCGCCCCGGCTTCGCCCGTGGTACATATTTACGTTTTCTCTACATAAAAACCATCCTCGTACTTCAAGGAATATAATAAAAAAAGAATTATCGAAATCGGTTCAGCCGTTCTCGAGTTATGCGCTTACCAACACATTTTGCGATTCATTTTTATATATAAGATTTTAAAGTATAGAGCACATAAAATATTTCAAAGCTAAAAAAAAATAACATAAAATTATTTTGAAATTGAAAAAAACATTTTTATGAGTTTTAAATAAAATGTTGTAGTTATCTATTTCAGTAAGTCATCGTATTTAATACGTAATTACTTTCCCCAAATCCATACGATTGATTAATGGAACGGTTTAATTTTAACTACATTAACATAAAAATTTATATATAATACAATATAATTAATTTAATTCTCAATCGATTTATTACGTAAAAAAAATAAGTATATGACGATATATTTTCAGCTGAAAAATGATTGGCTGAAAGTATTTTACAGCTAATACAGATTTCATATTTTATGACAGCGTTTGTGAGTAGCGAGGGGGAGGGTTGCAAAAACGCCGAAGGCAGTGGCGGCGACGCGACGGGTCGTGGTGAGACTTTGTACCATAAATCAAAGACCCCCGGGACTGCTCTGATCAAACGTTCTAACTATGAAATACTGAAATATTTTGCTACAATAAATTACCGAAGATACGTCTTATCGAACGGTTTAATTTTAACTACATTAACATAAAAATTTATATATAATACAATATAATTAATTTAATTCTCAATCGATTTATTACGTAAAAAAAATAAGTATATGACGATATATTTTCAGCTGAAAAATGATTGGCTGAAAGTATTTTACAGCTAATACAGATTTCATATTTTATGACAGCGTTTGTGAGTAGCGAGGGGGAGGGTTGCAAAAACGCCGAAGGCAGTGGCGGCGACGCGACGGGTCGTGGTGAGACTTTGTACCATAAATCAAAGACCCCCGGGACTGCTCTGATCAAACGTTCTAACTATGAAATACTGAAATATTTTGCTACAATAAATTACCGAAGATACGTCTTATCTGCGATCTTGCACGGTTGCAACAGAGCAATCATAGAGTCGCGTGTACGTTTATAAAGCGAATTGCCTTTTTCGTGTAACGCGTGTCGTGTATAAGTTTAACATTTGGGGTTGTTACAGTGACATTGGCGTGTCGGGGCGGTGGCGCCTTACTCGAAATACGGCTTAGAAGGAAATCACCTGGCAGGCCATTAACCTAATTCACGGACCCAAAGACAGGGCGGATACGCGGGTGGTGCTATAGCGCCCGCTTTAATATCGCTTTGCTGCCTGTAATAAGATGGAAATAAGCCTGTGGTGAAGAAATCAGGCCAATCATCGTCCTCCGTCTTAACGTAGGCGAGATCAGGTATGCTTTAAAATTTCCAGCTTCATATAATAATCTTCAATTTGAGTTTAAATTTTTATCGGACAAGAATAGAGCATAAAGACATTACCTAATAAAAACAATCAAGTGTCAAATTCTACAACAAGTCATTGTCTATTAAGTATCTTAACAAAAACCTCTTCAGTTTTACGTAATCCATCCCATACTAAAATATTTAAAACAGCTACACTGTAAGGTCTTACGAAACGAGAAATATGCTTATACATAAGTGAAATGTCCCGAGAATTCATTTCCGGTGCATTACGGTACAATGGTTGGTTGGAATTAAATATTTGAGGTGGCGCGGCGGCCGCGAGTTAGAGCGCAGGTTGATGAAACGACACACTCCACACTCGGCGTCGAGGGAAAATTTAATTATTGTTTCACTGGCACACTGCACAGTTCAACACACATCTAAAAGCTTGAGTACATTTATGTAACATTAAATTAAATGGATTCTCATGTTGAGTTTTTATAATAATGGTCGGAACTCGGGCCGTCCGTGTCCGGTCACGATTTAAGTATTTCGCAAACATGCACGCTCTTATTTTACCTCGTTTTTGCGACTGTTTCTTCGGGTGGAAATGTGCTATCAGTTTCAAGTTATCTTCCTTGTACGAAAGGAGCTTAATTTTAAGCAACATTTAAGATTACTAGCGAGTCTTGTATAATTTTCTTTATTAAATAAAAATTCAAAAGTAAATTAGACACTAGTAATAAAACATTTTAGTAAGTTATTTAAATTGGTGATGATCGACCAACATTTCAATTGTAGTTTTATAAATATAATGGTTAATAAAATTTGTTCACCGACGACAAATTAAAATAACAAATTTCGGATTGGCCGAACACACAGACTACTTTTAATATTATTAGGTTACATTGCAACATTAGAGGAATAAAATTAATGAAGAAAATAAAATGTATTTTTTTATTTTATAAAAGATGCAAGCAGAAGCTGAACTGGGATTCTGAATGGATCGAGGGATTGAAAAGAAAATCAAGAGCCTATTCTCGCTATCGCTTATACATTCATTCATTTCAAATCTTAATAAAGTCCTTCTCAAAAATAAATCGATTAATAAATGCGTTTTTCAAAAAATTCACTCTTAAAAATAACTCAAAAGGAACAAAAAAAAAATGGCCAAGTGTGCACTGTATCATACGCCGAAAAGCTTAGAGGTTGAATTTGACGCAGAGTGTTTTGATTTAAAGTTTGTGGAAATTTTCAATTAAAATAATATTTGATAATATAATAATCTAGAATGCAGTTCCTAATAAATAACTAAAATATACTATACAACATAAATAAAACATCTTATCTAAGTTGCCTGTTTGATAATTTTGTATGCATGTAGATTTATTTATGTGATTGGGAATTGTGAGGAGAAATAAATAAATGATTGGATTTGATCTAATATAAGTATTTAACAATTAATTCTTCTTCTATTAAAAACGAAGTTTTTATTTCTTAGTTTTTCGTTCAATTTATTTCGTTGATTAGGAAATTTGTATTTTTTTAACCATTCAAAAAGGCAAGCACGAGCATTGAGGTATATATAGCTAAAAATTTAAAATTTATGATTACACCCCAGGAAAATCTTTAAATGCAATTATTACAACAGGGATCCGTCGTGTTTCCTGCGATACCGGAAATTTTCTGTAATACGTTTTAAAATTTATTGGAAAATCAGATATTGAGGTATTTTTAGAATTTCTACATTTGGTTTTGTAAAGACTTTAAAATATGAAAACCTACATTGAGTGCAGTCCGACAGCACTTGGCCATTTTTTATTAATATTTAATGAATGCAAACACTTTTTATTTAAATGAAAACAAGTAAATAGGCCGCAATATTCCCATAAGCTCTCTATAACTCTCAATTAGAGTAATACGATTTCACACCCGCCGTAACAATAACTCTGCAAAACAGAAATCCAATACTAATAGTGCAACGTAGCTTTGGCCGAATAATTGTTAATCCGGGCATTTGCAAGGTTTAGCTGTATGCGCCTACACGCTCGCATATTGACTCGTATGAATTTACACCGGCCATAAATAACACTGCAAATGCGAGCAAACCGTAGCATTAATGTATGCATAAGTAAAAGAGCCTATGAATCGATCAGCTAATGGGATATGAATGAAGCGTAGAGGCTGTTGTACACAAGTTGGAATCTAATGGAATTCGCTTGTATGCAAACAAGCCGCAGCGCGCCTCCGCCCTACCTGTGCCCCCGCTACGTAGCTCCAGCCGCGGCGGTCGGCTACGGCGGCAGGCTACGCCGGAACGTACTATAGAAACCCTCTCGATATTATTTAAAATTTATAATTCTCTAAATAATTTTTTTTTTCTAAAAGGCGGGTTCAATTATTTTAAATTAATGTACATTCATACTTATTTGCTCACTACACACTTTGAAAACATAGGATTCTTAATTTTTTAATTTGGCAAAGAAAATTTATTGCAAAAGAATAAATATTATACAGGCTCATAAAGTTGAGCTTAATTTGCTGAATTTCTTAAACAGACAAAGCCATTTATAAACCTCCGTGTAATTATAGGAATAGCTGGCCAGAAAAATATTCCTTTGAAATTTGGCTTTGACTGCGTTTTTTGTTTATTTTTCGAAATGCATAATAAAAAACGAGGTCGAATGTTAAAGAAAAAGAAATCGTAGACTTATTCATCATTACGGAAACTACAAATTTTATGGGTCAAATTTTTCATAGCAAGTGTAGGGTTAAAAGTCTGGCATTTCTATTTGTGTTCATCTCGTGCTTACACGTTCTGTCTAACATATTGTATTTGTTACTGATACTCATTTTACGTCAAAAATATATATTACCCCAACATAATATTGCTTATCGAAAAAAGAATATCACATAATTAACTTGATGCCATTATCAATTTTGATATAGGGTTGACAAATCTCCGAGCCGGAATTCGGGTAACAATCCCCGCCGCAAACCAGATTGAACTGCGTAGAATTCCTTACATAAGTGCTTCGCTATAATATCGGAAAAGAGATCAGAAGTTAATCTATTGGCAACATTCCTTGCGTTTCGCCGGAAAGCACCGTACCAAGGCTTGCCGTCCGCTCGCTATGGCCCTCCCACACGCGACCACCATTTCCTATATTTATTCATCATGCTTTATATATCTGACTGGGTAACTTGGATCTTTAATTGGTAGGAATCATATTAATGCAGTTTTAAGATAATTGATCTACTACATAATAGTTTTATGAAAGTTAGGGAAAACTGTAGCAATATAATTGCATTTCAAAGTTTTAACGTATTGTGATTATGCATAGATATATAGTAAAAAAGCTAAAGCACAAAGAAATAGAAACATTGTTTCATAATAAAATAAAACTTGCGTTTAATTTTTAATATATTTCCACAGGAATTTACCCATTATCATTACGCTACCCGAGTAATTTTTGCGTTATATCCGAAGGCTTCATTAGAGGGATAATATTAAATTTTAATTTGCGTATGAGATCAAAATAAACGGATGCGAATACAAAATTTCAAATTATACTTATTTTTTATAAGTATTATGACTGGCGATATGAAATTTTTTCGAATCTGGCTTTTGTTTCAACTAGGTTTTTATAAATATAATATTATGAAGTCGCCTCTACGACATAGGTTTTGTGCTTTTGGTTCACAGCAGGGAATAGATTTCTTTAGTCACATTTATGGCTAATATATTCATGAAAGTTTCACAAAAATATTTGTGAGAGCGCTCGCTTCTGCTTTGTTATGAAGACAACACATATAGCTGTACACACACGTCTATAATATTTCTATTGTGACACGCTCGTTGCTGATGTCTTTGTAAACAAATTTGTTCCGAAAACAGTCTCGCTATCCCTCTGAAGCGAATAAAATATTGATAATTTGTAATATTATATCAAATGCAATTACCCTCTTTCTATATTAATAATTACCCCACGGTACCTTTATTATAACACAGAACGTGTCTATAAGTGATCACTTGTTTTTGTCACAATTTTCCTTCTAGCTTCAAGAAATGTCCATGCATTATAACGGAATACGTAATTTAATAGAGCTTTTATTGCTACGTAAAAGTAATTTTATTCAACATCTAATTGCAAATTCTTCTGGGAAAATTGCTGGAGGATTTTGTTAATTAATATAAGTGTTCCGAGCTTTTTTTAATTTGAAATATTTTCTGAGAAATGGAAAAGTAAATTCGAGAATGAGACGACGCGAATGTGGCGTAGTGAAGGCTGCAGGGTTGCACCAAGAAGCGGCGTGAAATAAAATATGTTTGGAACAGAGTGCACGTCACGGCCACGCGTCGGGTGGCGCACGCGATGCGCCGCGCAATTTCCGCTTCCTTATCAGATGCGACGCTCGCGCCACCACACCGCGCCGCACAGCCGCACGCCGCATCACCACACGCCGCTCCGCGCCGGCAACTCGACCGAAAATTAAACACGTAACACCGCTACTCTTTAAATCGAAAAAGAACGCAGAATTGTATCCTAGCCGATTCAACTGCGAGATAGGATTTAGATAACGCTCGGATATATTTTCTGAGCTCAATCAGTTGTTTGTGTACCTATCTACTGATTAGAATTCAGTGTAGAAAACGATGCCATTATCTGATAAAACGGAACTCGTATACTCAGTTAATAGAACAGGAAAGTGAGAAGCGTATATAGGCATACTTTATATATCTTATAAAAAATTGGAATAAGAATTTTTTTATCAATATTAATTATACTTACTTACATAATTCAAAATTTGGTCATGTAGAGCTCAGGCATCTTCTAAAAGTTTAAGTTATGCTCTTTGAATAAATGTGCAAAATACAAAAATAATAATTATGGAGTTAAGGAAGGCGTTGTGTTGTATTTAAAGTAAAGGTAGGGGAACTGGAGGTCGCGATTAAATCGCTGGTGTTTCGGCATGTAACGAGAAGTGGGTCAAGCGGTACCGCCCGGGCTATTTATTGCGTTTTCCATTAAATCGCAACAGCGATCTAAGACCTATCAGAGCTGATGCACCGTATAATAAGAAAATCTTTAAAGATAGCGTCATGAGACTATTTTTATAGGTAGGTATGTAGGTATTATTGTGTATATGTCCTTTAATTTCATTTTAGTTTATAAATTGGTCGAGCTCGTTATTTTTTTCAAGGAAGTTCAATTCAAAGCTTATTCGATAGACCGCTTATGCTATTTAATAGACCATGAGCATTGCGTAAGCTAAAAGACTATGCAGTGAACCGTCCGCAAAAGGAATATCGACGGTCGGCAAAGCCAGTGGTTCTATTAAAAGTTCTTTTAGTTATAGCGCCTGCTGCAGGCAAGTCTTAGTCGCTCAGCAATTACAGACAAGTGCCTTTAAATGAACCAAGCTCTCGAGCACGGTGCATCCCTTCGCACCCGAATGCACCCTTCGCGTCGCATTGCCATTTCTGCTTTGCCTTAATTCGATTTCAAACGATTACTTCATTTCACAGAGCACATTAAAATTCTACATAATAAAATTATAAGTTCAGGGGACTCGGCTTATATCGCCAAAGTTATAGCTCCTTCTCTTTCCTATTGTACTTCACATAAAAAATATTTACCTACTGCAAATTCCACTCAAAGAAAGAGACGTCGACGAGAAAAAGATTTATTTTCATGTATTATTCATTCATGTGTCCTCGAACGTTTTCATTTCCACGTGATATTTCGGCACAGCGATAATGATATTTGTCGTAAAAGCCGTTATGGTGTCTACTTACAATGTGAAAAGTTGGATAAAGGCGGAAGCGGAATATATTAAAGTTTGTAGGAATATATCAATTTAGCTCACGATCCATAGCAACCGAGTTACGAAGTAACGAGATATATAGAGTTAAAAAATGAAACATAAAGTCTCGTTTTCAAATACTCAAGACTCGAGTTGAGTTTGCTCTCCAAATAAGCTCCACGCCGGCCATTCCCTGGGAAGGATTTCACTTGAATGATCGTCTAAAATGTGTACAATTTTAATGTTATTACGTTACCAGATTGCTATTTTATACACATATGTTTTCTTAAAATTATTCACGCATTACATAATCCGGATATTTACAAATAATGAGAGGGGTCTTATGGTGTTGGTGTTAACCTATCTCATCTATCACATTCTATTCATTCATTCCTTCAAACTTGTTTTTTTTTTTTATATATACAAAGATGCTAATCTAATTAATTATTATTAATAATGAATACATGTTAATATTTATAGCGTTAGTATTATTCGACTATAAAAATATTTTAATTTTACATTAGCATACACTACTGCATGTTTTTACATTAAAAAAACATGTATAATGTACATAAAACTGTTGTATTTAAACGTTAAAACGCATCTTGATAAACAATTGTATTGTACGATTTGCAGTTGTATCGTATAAGTAAGTTACCTAGATCCTTATCTGAGCCGAACGTTGCTGTTCCAGTAAGATTAGTGCAAAATGTGCGACGGCCTGTATATTCGAAGATATTGATTTTGGAATGTGGCCAAAAAAACTCCTAGTAAAGGCACGCGTCAACTGCCGCGCTGCCCGCTCCCGACGTCAACCCTTTTACGAATATTAAATTCTGTTTTGCCACTTCGCAACTCTTCTATCTTCTTTGAAAAAATATGATCTGTTTTTAAACTTGTGTATCAACCTTTTTGCTAGGCCCGCGTGGAGCTTTCTTATAATAAATAGTTTTTACATATTATGAATAACAAGTTTCCGATGTATTGTTTTATAATTCCCTCGGTTCCCTCTATAAATGGATAGCTAAAACAAAATGAAGAAAATATACTGATACGTCTAAAATGTACATTTAAGAAACCTTTTTAACACTGCTTAAATTCGTTAGCGATACATGTAGCACGTAAAAATAGTTAAAAACTGTCTGCCCGCAAAGTTTTCCGTGGCACTAGCGTCTCTACTTTTCTCTACGAGCGAGTCTGTTTCCGTTTATCTTTGGTTGTTTTGTTTTGTATCGTTACTTCTTTTCTTATACTTCGTCGTCGCATTTGTCGCTTCAAAGAGAAAATGTAATAACAACATAAACCTTTTCATTGCGGACTTCATTTATTCGTAATATATTGAACCTGTCATGTGTTTTGAGGATCAAAATTGAAATACGTAATGTTTTGGTTAATATAATTATGCAATGCTTCAGCTAAAATTTAATTAAAAACGTACATAGACTAGGAAAAAAAACAACGGCGGAATTTGCATTTTGTTCTACGATCAAGTATCTTTCACAGCATTAATTGACGCTTCGCTGAGCTCGGTCTTAAATTGGTGTAAATCCTCAAGGCACAGATCATGCCAACCGAGCGCCGGCTCTCGACGTGCCTCCTCCAATTACTTTAATTAAAACAATACCACCAGTGCTTCGTCGACTCGTTGCGTCTGTTTCCCATTTGCCTATTTAAATACGAAAACGAGCTAGCTGCTCGCGCTTAGCATGCAAGATGTTACTATTCATCCTACTATGCAAACTGACACCTGTGTGGTGTACGCTACGAACGGAACATGTGAATCTAATCCTTCTATCGACAGGGTTGAATTTAGATGTTTGAGATGCGAATGTTATTCAATTACATGTATTAGATATGTAGATGTGTACAAAGTTTAGGAATTTGTCTCCATAGAGCTTTTGCATCGTACAATATACATACAGATAATGTACACGGATTACACACATGACATTACACGGGCTATGTCTCCATTCTGTAGTGGTTTAAAAATCGATCAGGAAGTCGGGTTGATTCAGCGACTTCAAAGCTAGTAATTTACTCTCGAGTTAGCTGAAGGCGACACCTGTCGAGCGAAGTGACGGCTGATAATGCGACGCGAGCGCTATTCAAGCGCAGTCGAGTGAACCTCGCGAATCCTCGACTTACACCTTACTTACAAACACGTAACAAAAATACACTGATCAAATCTTTCAATCCACTACATTTACTTGCACAAAAGGAAGGAAGAAGATTTAAAAATATTAGAGTTGAGTACTAATATAATTTTTGAAGTGAAAACTTCTTTAGCGGCGTTGAGCACTTTTTCTGTAATGGGTATAAAATCTTAAACTCGCGTCAGGACACGTGACCTGATCGAAAAAGCGTAAGACGGATGGATATCAAACGTGCTCAACGTTAATAATCAAGTTTTCACTTCTGCCGGCACTCCCGGAGTGCAACCCGTCTTTTTTTTTTCATAATTGACCCTATGCCAACAATACTTTTTGTTGAAGCTTATGAATTAACTACAAAATGATAATAAATCATCACTTTATAGTTATTGCATTGAATTTATCTAGAACGATTGCAAGTCACTTTATATTAGTGTTCGTCTTTAAACTATTGAATGTATGTACAGTTTTGTAGAACATAATTGTGAGTTTGGCGCCGCACACGTCGGCCATAGTTAAGGCAACGTTTATCAGACAAGTCCTGGCACAAGTTATATAAAGCTGCTAAAGCCGGGTATCATCAGCGGATTACAGTTTACATGAGGTCGAGAACGTCGCCCAGCGTCACGACGCAGCGCAATGAAGGGGGGACAAGTTAAGCAACTTTCTTAAGGGTGGTTTTCTAACTTTGCTGTCAACGCATCTTGAACTCGGGGCTTTTATATTTTATTTCCTAAGCCCGTGATAAATTACCTCAATGGAAAATTTTGATCAATGGAGATTATTGTATATTAAATTAATCGAAATATTGCGAAATATTGAATGACCTTTTTATTTTTAAGATGTTTACTTAACTTTTAAGCCATTAGGGCCTTCTTAAATAAACGGAATACGCAAGTCTGCACAAAACCCCTCTAAATATCTATAGTCATTATAGTATTCCCGGGTAGATACAGCGAATTGACGATGCCGTATTCCATGAAATGGAAGTGTTTTCAATTTCCTCCAAATCGACCTTAAATTCGAGCGAGATCGTGCCATATATCAGTCTAAATATCGGATATAAAATTTTGTCTATTAAGGTATCTAGTATCGGTAAAATCGAGGGACGAATGTGGCGGTATAAACACGTTGCAGGTAATATTTGCAGTCATCTTAATCTTGGTTACGAGAGCACTCGACTGTGTTATTAAAAGGCGGCGTTGGTGCCGACGACGTAGAAAACAGGGCAAGCGGATCAAAGGGGTAAAACTCGTCTGACTTACACTTTTTACTTCATAGCAACTTACAGTTACCCTTATTAAGAAAATTACAATTACATCTTTATTTAATTAAATGGTATAAAGTTGACATATTCACAATAACAGTCAGTTAGAATCATACAAAAAAAGTATTTTTGTATATTAGGATTACTATCGTATTGTTTCCTATAATTATCATCATTTAAAAATTATGACAAAAAACATAACATTCATATTCGTTGAAACTTAAACCAATATTGTTTTTAATACTTTAGAGTTTAGACCAATAGATGTTCCACAATGATGTGCATCATTTTCTTCTAGCTTGGGCCACATATTTTGTTAATCATAGGCGACACTTGGAATATATCTTTATTCATTAATTATACTTACGTTTGATTCTGTTGCGTTGTATACATTTTATAAGTCTACATCTTTAAATCTGTATATCCGTTCAAAAATTATACCTAAGAAAAAAATGAATAATACGTACTTCAAAGATAATAAATTGTTATTAGCTAAGTTCGAACATTATTATCAACAAACTTGCAATATTTTTTTCTACTAGACTACAAGCCCGCATAGGACAAAAATATGGGTCAAATGAACCACCAGGGGACATATCTAGAACGATAGCAGAGCAAAAAATAATAAGATTCATCACTATGCCGTCACTTGTAAGCTGTCCAACTGAGTGCAGATGAGAATTGAAAAGTACAGGTAGACTCGGTAAATTTTGGTCATTTGACCATGTACGGCATTCTTAACCATCGATAGATCCATTAAAAATAATAAGAAACCGCTCAGTGCCGTACAAAAATGGTGGTCCACCAAGTCGGAATTTTTATTTAATTTCCGAGAGTTACCGGGGGTAAATTTGGTCATTTGACCATGTACGGCATCTGTGTCATACTATTGCTATACTGCTTTTAATCCATTATTCCGCAACGCCGTACAAAAATCATGGGGACAAGGGGAAAAAATCGAGAGTTGTAATCCCCTCTCTTTCCCCACTCCAGGGGGTCATTTGACACAACACGAAATAAATTTATTTTTAAAGTATTTTATGCATAGATAATATTTTTTCATGTGCCGTACATTTTCGTTGGTTCAAAGGGGAAAAATCTGAAAAAGAAAAAAATCCATATAACGAAATGTTTGCTTTATATTTTTATAATAAAATATAAATATACATTAATATTAAGAAGCTCGAGGTGGTTAATTATCACCTTGGAAAGTCGGAGTCAGGTGGAATGGACTCCGTTAAATTGATGAACTAATAAAAAAGCTATGAACGAAAAGATGTGAATTATATGCAATCAGTCCATGAATACAGGTAAAGTCACAAGCAAATGCTAGTAATATATACATATTCAAAATGTACAAGTAAAGCGCTTTCAAATGATACCAAACACTGCATATTTATCTTAACTTTATTTTTTTACTCTGTATGTTTTGTCCGCTAGAGGGCGCCACATTAGATTTTGTGAAACCCCATATAGCCTTTAGCTAGCTGGTCGCTGGTTATCCAGTGAACAATTCAGACGCTTCTAATGATATGTCATTTGTCGAATTCTGATAAGTTGTTTAGAAGTTACGAGGGAATAGATGAACATACATACATGACCTGTAAACAACCATAACCCTCCTTTTGCTTTGCCGTAGTTGGGTAAAAATATGTTAATGCCGTACTGTATCAAATGGCCATAAAGCACCCTTAAAATTGTAGCTTTCGTCGCTTTCATCAGCCTAAAAGATGTGGTCTGCACAAAAATGTACGGCATCGTTTTTTCCTAATTTATCTATGTTAATACTATTTAAAACAATGGATAAAGTGTAGAAAACTATTATATTTCATTAATCTACGATGTTTAAACTTTAACAAAATTTCTGGTTTTGCATTTCTCTATAACTTTTTTTAGAACGGTTTCTTTTGAACGGCAATACTATAGAACAATTGAATTTTACAATATCATGTTAAAAAAAAAGTTCCCGTACAGGGTCAAATGACCTTACAGCTCTTTATATCAAGAATTCGATGAAATTAAGATGATTATTGGTATACATTTAAAAGAACAATTATTTTTTGACGGCATTGCTTTTAATAGTACTTTTGAGTGCTAGATAATGTTTTGGAACCGAAGCCGTACTTAGTCAAATGACCCCCTGGAGTGGGGAAAGAGAGGGGATTGCAACTCTCGATTTTTTCCCCTTGTCCCCATGATTTTTGTACGGCGTTGCGGAATAATGGATTAAAAGCAGTATAGCAATAGTATGACACAGATGCCGTACATGGTCAAATGACCAAATTTACACCCGGTAACTCTCGGAAATTAAATAAAAATTCCGACTTGGTGGACCACCATTTTTGTACGGCACTGAGCGGTTTCTTATTATTTTTAATGGATCTATCGATGGTTAAGAATGCCGTACATGGTCAAATGACCAAAATTTACCGAGTCTACCTGTACTTTTCAATTCTCATCTGCACTCAGTTGGACAGCTTACAAGTGACGGCATAGTGATGAATCTTATTATTTTTTGCTCTGCTATCGTTCTAGATATGACCCCTGGTGGTTCATTTGACCCATATTTTTGTCCTATGCGGGCTTGTAGTCTATACATGACTAATAAACGTTCCAACATTCGATATTTCTCAAATCGTCGCATTTATAATATCGGTTCGATTTGATTGTAAAATACCGACACTAGTATTAAAATTCCGCCGAGGAAATAATATATCAGCGTTCAATTTTAAAGCATAATATCCATCCGCGAGATTCTACCGTTCCTCCCGAGATGAAAAATGTTTCCTGGCTAACTGTCGTCGAATATTCATGCATCGACAGAACGCTCGTAAATTATTTACGTGTTCGATGCTACGTAGAAGACAAATCATTCATGCAGATGTTAAGCCATTTTTGATTTATCTATTGGACACGATAAAAGCTTTATTTTGTATTCATAAATTAATAGACTCATATATTTCGGTTTTACATGTTGGCAAATATTATCAGGTTGTGGAAAAAAACTGTCGTAATATTGTCGATAATTTTTGGCGCATCTGTTGTGCACTTTAAAGGAACATTCATAACTCTCGTGTAAACAACCTAATAAGCTAATCAGTAAAGAGGAGACTTTGTACTCGTGTACACTAGTCACCGGCAATGAGATGCAAAGGGGCGGCCGGCAGGGTGTCAGCGCATGCATGTTATATGAGCCGCTGCCGTTCGGCACGGTACAGGTGTCGCACGCCTTATTTTTAATGCACTACGCATACACTGCAATTCACTGAAAATGTAAGATTTACGCTGAATGTACTCTTAGTTTTAATGTTTATTAACTGGCGGGTTTCAAAGCGTAGCGTGTGATATGTTGTTGTCGTAGTGAATGCGTAGCAAAGCGCTACGAGTTCTACGTTTAGATATTTTAAATGAACAAAATAAAAATAAAGTTAATGAATTAATATTCATAAGGGTCAATAACGTATATAGTCGTCCTATTTTAGGCGTTTGATAAATTATTGTTGTCGTTACAGCTTTTGGATACTGGAGTTTAATGATAAAAAAAATTTTGAGTATGGAAATAAATATATCCGAAATTATATCCGTATACAATAAGAACTTCACTCAAAGACGAGAATAAAGGAATTTAAATCGAGGAAATATAAAGTTCGTTCCTTAGCAGTAGAAAACTATTGACTTTCTGAGATTTTTTTCTACCAAAAAAGAAGGATCATTTCTAGCGGAAGATTCGTTTAGAACAAGGATAGAGCACAAATTAAAAGAACGTTGGAACGCTAATTCCATTACGATTCGATGGACGGCAAAAGTCGCCTCCGTTAGAGTCAAAGCCGGTAAAACGTAATTGCGACTTCACTAAGCTGGGCTCCGCGCGGTCTGATATGGGCTAAAGGGGACCTCTCTGTAACGGCCGATATAAAAGCGGCTATAAATTTAGCAGGATAAATGCACTACTTACACAAAACGCGGATGCGATCTGGTAATACCAACAAAAACCGTTATATGTATTTTAAATTATTTTAATCGGTAAACGACACTTGAGAGTGTTATATGACAATCTCGAAATAACGATTCGATAAACATTATATTGTTTAGATAGGCATATTCTCCGCGTTGTAAACTGAGTATTGCAACTAAATATTATTAAAATAATGTGATGAAAAAACTAATACATATACCTTTTTGTTTTAATTACGTATGCTTCGGCACATGTTTATTGTTAAAATATGCAATAGATCAAAAAACAATCTTAATTAACCAAGTATGTTTATTTTTGCCATTACCGCATTTATTTAAATAAAAATGCCTTACTTTAGCATCTAGTTGTCGTTGTATATCTAAATAGTAGCTTCTGTGAACTCGAGGCACAGGCCTTTAGTACTTGGTAAATGTGTAGAGCAGGTTCAGCATGCACAACTATATAGTAGTCAGCTTTAATCTATTCGTAAATTACAGCTAAGGCTCTAGTAAAAACAATGGTCGGAAATCCTAAAGGTATTATTGTTCAAATCCCATTTATGTTGAATAAAATGGTTGGAATACGGCTGTGCTATCAGATAAGGTTTTGTTAGCTTGCCTAAAACGATCGTGGAGTAGTTTGGATTTTCAAATAGCAGTTATCCTTAACCGTGTTGAGGAACCGATAATGTGATATCTTTTTTTATAAATATATAAAATTAACAAAAACAAGCACGAGCAGCACATTTTCTTTCCAGGATATGAAACATATATTTTTGTATCGTTAATATTGATTTATTTTATGTTGTTTTGAAATAAAATTTAAGCGGTTAAGTGGAATTCCAAGTTTCCGACTAAGCTCAGGAAACTAAATAGAAATAGTTTGTAAATTCCCAACGAAACAGCCAAACAACTAAAAGAAAACAGTGAGCAACACGAAACAACAAAGGCGTAGAAAATTGTTAATGTTGTTATTTTGGATACACATGTTTATTGCTATGAAACATGGCAGCCTCATAACAATCCCTTTCACTCTCCACAAATTGGAAGGAGCGTGTAAAGAAAAACATGGCTATAAATAAAACCGACAGATCAACTAGATAGACGGCCATTACCAGAGATAAGAGCGAGTTATATACGTATGGTCGCTTCGGCGGATTAACGGAATGGAGCTGCGTTTGTTTGTAGATATCGATGCGGAGGCATTCGGCGAGTCACAGTTGAGAAATTTATTGTAATGTCGGTGAAGATATCTTCTTGCGGACTCATTAAAAAGGAGACACGTCGTACATAAATCAGGAGCGAGCGGCAGCGCGGTGGCGGCGCGGAGCGGGCGAGGCCGCGCGCCCTTATCGGCTCGGAGCCCGGCAATAGGCGCTATCCGGTTCCGTCGTCGTGCCGCACTTCCATTGTGTCCCAGCGCCTCGCTGCCTCTCGCGACCAAACGCCCAACACTTTGCTTCATTGCATTATCCTGTTCCCGATTCCATTCTTCCTATGGATTTCATCACTTAGGTACATGTCGATGCTCTCAACTTTTATGACCACTATTACCAATAGCGCACATTACTAAATTGAATTTTAAAAGTTTAAATCGAAAAAAATACTTTTCAAATTCTGGGATCCAATATACTTTTTCGGAAACATTTCTATTTTTAAAAAAGGTTTCTCTAACGTTATCACGAATAATTTCAAACATTATAAGCATCCGCTCCTGTAAAATATTGAACATTTATACATTACCGTGCGTGGAACTTTTCTTAATGTGTTTGTACATCGAGATGAGAATGCTAACATATTTTTCCATTTTCAGTATAATGAATGCTAGATTTTTCACATTTCATATAAAATTAATTAATGATAGATATATGCAGAAGAGCGTACATTTTGCAGGTTTACCTTAAATGGTCCATCGAGTTATTGAAAATGAATTCTGCTGATTTTTCTGCCTCGATGGGATCATGCTACAATTGCTGCTTCGGTTATAATGATATCAAACATTCACTGGAAATGTCTCTGGCAGTTGGCTCTCCAACAGTTTACGACACCGACGACGACCAATAAATGCAAATTTTATTGTTTATAGCAAATTTCACGGTACTGAACTCTTTTACCGAAGCAGTAAAGCAATTCTTAGTAGTTATTTTCAACTGAAATTATGTCTAGATAAAATTGAATAAATGACTGGACTTTGAAAAAAAAAAAATATGTTGCAAGATATATCTTTATATAGCCTTTATACAATGTATACACATTTCTTTGAAATGGACGAGAGGTAAAAAGTGCGGTCTGTCCGAGTCTGATAAGGCTATTAAAAGTTACGCTCTCAACCTTCCGTTTGGATTCACAGACACATCTAATACACTGCAAAAGAGAGTCGAAAGAATCAAACCTTCTACAAATAACAATATAAGATCATTTCACAAACATAAAAAACATGATTAATGTTTGTCGGTAGGTATATGTTCGTTTTATGGCAAAGATTGCTTTGGTTGAGTATGATAAGATAAAAAAATATATGTTAATATACGAGTATCACTTTCTGTTGATACTTATGATTCTATTGTACTACGTTGTTACATATTTTATACTTGGTTATTTCTCATGGTGATGAGCTACCAAACCTTTTGATTTTTTTAATACGATTAAGAATTAAAATTATGTACCGATGATTCGAACACTTTCCAGCGAAGCGGGCAGACTCGTGGTCAGTTTAAAATCTGTTGTAAATTAAAAATTTCTAAAATCATATCACGAGAAAATACTACAAACCATATTATGATCAAGCAAACATACTTCATATATATAATTGTCTCCACAAAAGTTCTGGATTCCACTTTTTATTAAGTAAATTCGTTTAGGTATGCCAAAAGTAAGCGTTAAACCATAAACGAACAAAGGGTTAAATTTACATAACTAATTTATTCCGGGCATTTTCAGCATTTATAATTACAATACCAAGCACTACTGTCAGAATTTCGATTGCTCATACGACTTGGAAATTTAAAACGGCATAGTAACCGCTGAAACAAAGTTATAAATTTCAGGTGAACGTAAAGCCCGGAGCGTGTATTTAGACAAAAGATAGCCGGTATGAAATTTTGTTCAAAGCAATTATTGTGAATAGTGTTCACTTCAGCGATGGTAGAAATTCACGTATAAATCGCGTCACAGACCACAAACAAAAACGTGCATGTGGACCGGCGGCCATTATTCTCGACTGCATAATCGTTTCGTCCGACGCCCGCATCGCTTCCCGTACTATTTTATTTCCTCCCGGCATAGTTGTGTTTCAACTAGGCGGAGCTTTTTCACCGACACTTCGGTAGGAAAATTAAACCATGTTTGATTCTGTTTAAGGTCCGGTTCCGGTTAGTAGATCTAGGCACCCGATGAGAACGGCGACAGACCAAAGCCACCACGCTACAATTCTGGCACAATGTGTGTCCGTTTTAATAGGATTAAACTCATTGTTACATACTATCTGAAAGGATTGTGATCCGAATTAAATTGTTTCTGACCAAATCAAACTTCAAAGACAGAATATTGCTCACGTCCGGGTATTCTATCAAAATTGCGACAAATTACTGCGTAACTATTTTATTTTACATGAAAATTGATTTAAATCGATTGAGTAATTCGCCATGATTAGTCTGTTTTAGGGTGTAAGCACTTTCGCGAACTAAGTTGCTGAGTAGAATATTAATCAAGTGTCTGCTAGCTTAGATTCCTTCCTACTAACTTTGGATTCAGAATAATTGCCCACTTAACGTCATTCGTAATGAAGTAAAGGCAGCGGCGTGACCGTTCATCCGGACGTTTCAGTTGAAGGTTGTTAGCCGAGTAACAGAAATTGAATTACATCGAGCAGGCCGTGTTGATAGTTGGCTCTCACCAAGCATACGCCTACGTGTTATTTTTCATTATTGAACCTCAAGAATGTTATTGAATAGGAACATTTTATTGTTAAAATAAAGCCGTGGTTATTAAATAAATTATATTATAACTACAATACAATGTTTCATCAATTCGCTAACTGTAAAGATCAAAGCAGAATAAGACAAAACATAGCCATATCACACCGCTATATTAATATTTACATATTACATTACCTGTGGATATATTAATTATGACAGCGCTATTAAGTTCTAACATCTGCGTACCTTGTTTCGGTGTGGAAACTTTCAGTTTTCTGGGTTAATAGCGAAAAGGGGTTCTGAATATGCCTCTAGAGAGCAAGAAACACACATTGTACACAATAGTAAATGGCATTTATTTAGCACATTTGGGAAAATGAAACACAGAGGTGATAACACACAAATAAGTGTATGGGGAGACTCGTGTTTCTATTTAAATATCTCATAACAAAATATATTGTTTGTTTTTGTCCTTAGAAAAGTAAACGAAGAAACATTATAACACAGTAACGTAATAAGGCTAAACAAATTCTTGACTTCACATCGATGTTCAGGAATATTTAGTATGACGGCAAATATCGATCTGCTCTTTTAATTATCGAATCTTACAGATACTGCGTCCAATTTTCCTTGTATCGATTATAAAAGGACAAAAAGCTAACGTAGTCGGGCAAAAGTACCACGGAAGCAGAACGGCGCAATCAGGATGAGAATACTTTGACACAGCAATTCGGGGTGCGCATCGCCGATGTGTTATTTTGATTGTGTCGCTTTTGTGCACCGGCATTTTGTTAGCTTGCTTCTTTCCAAATTGTTATATCATAGTCTGTATTGTGGTTCCATAAAATACTATTGTAAACTTTCACGATTTTACAAAGACAATCGTATTTGCTACAAAAGATAGCGTACCTTTTATGGTTTTCTCGCTTTTAAGTTTTAAAATGGAAAATACTTTCGTTTAGTTTAATACCAAGAATAAAAAGTAGGCGTTATTGACATCCAAAGCTTTATGTTTGTAAAAGATAACATTTTAATTCAAGAAAATATCTCAAAGAGAAATTAGTGTGGCTATTGAAACAGGCTACTGGACACGTTTTATGAAGTGAACCTTACACCGGAAATTAAAGCTTGCATGCTCGGGATAAATAGCGACTGTCTTGCCATAGCTTTGCAATGAGAACATACAGATGAATATTTGTGTACTGCTTTTTATATCGTGAAGCATTTATTCAATTACCTACTCTTAGGGAATAAGTTGAACAAAGTAGAGAGAAACGCCGTACAGTTTAGTTGCGGATTTGGTTTTAATATGTCTTGAACAGCTGTTATTTATAATATATTAGCTCTTTCTACATATAAGGAAAATACGCAGCACCAAAGCTTTTACTACATATTATGAATTACTAAAAGACTGTTTAAAGTAGAAACAAAGGTATTTAATTCAATTAGTTTTGTTATTAACGAGTTGAGCACAATCCGTTTTGTAGATTTTATATGACAATTCCATTATTTGCAGTATTGATTGCTTCGCATCAATCGCGATATGCAAATATTAGCTTCGCTCGCTGACCGGCAGCTCAGTGAATTACGTGTCGCGACGTTCGGTTACAAAATTACGATTGCTTATTAAAAATTAACTGCCTTCCCCATTCTCATAATTGATATGATATCAAACAAAGCCCTTTTCATCACGCGCGAGTTAAAAGAACTTTGAATTTTAAATCGTATAAAAGGGATTTAAGTCATAAGTAGCATCTGAGAAACGCGTTGCTCGTAGATGGTGTTAGTGGAGGTGGCGGGGGCGGGAGACTAAATCAGAGCGCAGCGGGAGCCCCCGTGTGTGCGACACGACGACGTTATGCTGCCTAAGCTATCTTTATGTATTTCATTCACAAATTGGTAAAGCATCATCAGATATATTCAAGTTTGCTTTAAATGATTTACGATACAGCTGCCGTTAAGCGATGTTTTCCCATACGGCCGTAGTATGAAAAACATTATAAAGCCGCAAGCTGCGCGGGGCGTAATGGCGAATATAATGTATGCTAATGAGGGCAGGCGGGACCGCCGGACGTGACGTCACGCGTCGGACCGCAAGCGCCATCGTCCAAACCTAACGAGCGGGTGTGCATTTTCAATACACAGCTTGTCCTAGCTCAGAATTGGCGCAATATTAACTTAACTTTACCGACGATTGTAACTACTACAGTAACGGTTCACGTTTATTTTCTTTGTTGGTTTTTGCTATTTCACTAATCGGAAATGTATGTAACTAGTTAATAATATGTATATTCACTTCACGTTGAAAATATTGAATCGAGTAACAAATAGCCTTATAAAAATATATAAAGCAAGCAAAACAAGTTAGCAACGTTTTGCCATAACGGAGCAACCATCGTTTCGACTCAAGTCCTCACTCATCACGAGCGCTGTTTACTATTACTCCCGAGAGAACATTATTTCTTTTTTTGTGTGCTTTTAGTTTTTAGGTCTTAATGTGCCACTTTTAATTGTTTATGTAACGCGCTGTTTTGTTTCCTACGTTAAAATTGTTATGAATGAAAGCAAGACTTAATACCTCAAAACAATAAAATAATTTCTGTTGAAAGCGAGCTTATAATAAGTCATTTAAGGAAAGGGATACATTTCTGATCACTTTATAAAGATAATTCAGTTTTACCAAGGAACATGTAAAAAAAAATAATGAAAAAAAATAGAACAGAAAAATAAGCGTATTTAGTTGAGGCAGAAAAGATAGCTAAGCATAAAATCATATCATAGTCACACTAGATTATTCTGTTTTTGTCGGGGCTACATCATCCATCACGTGGTGTCGACTGATTTATGGCAATTCCGTAGCGAAACGACATGAGCCTAGCCTACTCGCGATGACGACGCGATTAGATCCTCCAGCAGACGGGTGGGGCGAAAGCGACGCGATTGTGACATGCAACGACACACCGACACTGACTTACATTAACATCTTTACGCTGAACAATTTCACCCTTCTGCCGGCCGGCGGCGCTTCAAAAATACGCAACATTAAGCTGTAAAAATAATCTACATATCGGTTGAATTGCGACCGTACAGTACAACCGTATACTTTGCATATGCAAACCAAATAAAGTGCGATAAAGTCGTAGCGCTATCAACTCCGCTACCCCCGCGAGAAAATTGCGAGTATTCATCATAAATGCGTGACGTTTAAAATTTCCAACCACGCGGCCGGCAGCGGCGTATTATAAATCAAAGCAAACAGTAGTAGTCCGGGATACATCGCCCATTTTTGCAAGTGATTACTATCAAGCTAATTTTTCGTGAGTAGCTTTATTTTGATGAGATGCCCAATAATTTCATGTACGAAACTCTCGATTGTGGTAGCTTACAGAGGTAACAAGGATAAAAATTTTTGATTTGACGGTTCTCAAATATTTATTACGCAATTTGTAGGACAATATGTCTGTTGAATTATATAAGTATTAAATAAGTGAAAATAAAAAAATCAGCTGGTTAGTAATCATTTATGATGACTTCGTTATCGATACACATTGGAAAGGGGGACTCTTTGATCAAACCATAGATTTTGTAGGACAAATATTTTTTCGAATAATTTAGATAATTATCTTGAGATTGAACAAAAAAAAACATTCAGTTAGTAATTAATATTTGAGAACCATCAAATCAAAATATTTTATCCTTGTTTCCTCTGGTAGCTACCACAATCGAGAGTTTTGTACATGAAATTATTGGGCATCTCATCAAAATAAAGCTACTCACGAAAAATTAGCTTGATAGTAATCACTTGCAAAAATGGACGATGTATCCCGGACTATAGTTTGTGCGGCGAGGTTCGTACTTTAATGTACATTGAGGCCGAACATTCCGTAAGATATATGTATCTGTTTACCTAATTTGTTTTTTAAAACCTCTCCCATTTGTTAACTTTACAAATATCAAAGGATAAGGGTAAAATTATAAATGCAAATAATATTAAACCACAATGGTAATTCTCATGCGCCCAATAATTTTGGTACTATTTGTATGCCGATATTTATTACTCGGTTAACATGATTCGGGTTTAATACACGCGTGTAGCTTAATTATATGTATTTACTATTAATATTATTTAAGTACTCACATATTTACATTGTACGTCGTTCTGTGGAGTTTCATTACATTCGGCTGGCCACTAATGGTATTTCTTGTTATTGACTGCATACACAAACAAATAAAGTGTATTTTGGCGTGCATCATTCGCTATTTGTATGTTTAAGCATATCATCGGGTACGTATTGCAGAGCTTATATGCAAGCAAATTAACATAGAGCCCATATTTGAAAGTCGGCCGGGTTTGAGAGGTGCGCCGAGCGGGTCGTGCGGGTCGTGCCGCCCGCACAAAAGTCCTAACGAGCACGTACCGCAGACGTCCAAAGCTCGGAGCGCGCTTCTTGCTCCTCTTACTCACTCGCGAACCACCCTATTGCATTTATTCATGTCGTTACCGCTAACGATAATTTTATCGTGTGCTCATTTGCCGGCGCCAGACTAGCGACCATCCGTCAGCCGGTGCGAATCAACAATTTGTACGCAACACTAAAAATTTTATCGTTACTTAATTGACCCCAACGCGGTGGCTATGAATTTTGTGGATTTATTTTGCCCGATATAAATTAATAGCTAAACATATTTTTGTGTAAATAGGTATATAGGTTGGGCTATTTACATTCATATTTCATAATAATACTTTGCTACAATGTAGAATACTTGGAAATTGGAATTGTTTCATAACACAAAGTCAATAAAAGAAGCGCTTTAGCAACTATGTTATAACAGATTATTCTTTCTAAGTTCTCCACTAGTTTTACAAGAGCTATTTTAAAGAAGGTTTTATGTATAATGAGAACATCTTGACATTTTCTGTCGAAAGTCGGAAGTCGGAACGTTATGAGGTAATTGAATAGCGCAGCAGGCAGGGCACTCTGTAGTTAAGGACGGCCGGCTACCGCACGACGCACGGATGGCGCGCCGGCGAGGGCATAATTGCAGAAACTTTCATGTGCTTCGCATACATTTTCATAATTAAAGGGGCAGTTCTCACCAACTGGCGTATCTACTAAGCATTATTTACTTTATGGTTACTTCAATAACTTTCAATGTACTTTATGTATCAATTCACTAGAGATTATATCAGTTTCAATACAAAATAGAATGTAGGTAGGGAATACAGATGGTTAAAACCACCCCGTGGTTCAATGGTCAGCTTTTTAAGTATAGTAATGAAAAGCTAAAATATGTTTTAACGGTAATCAATAATGTTCTTTTGTAACGTTCTTGTTTGTGGATTAGTAAATATACATTAAGCTAAGGATAACAGTTAAAGGAGGTAATAAAGCGAACAGAAATGTAAGTAAAAGTAAATTGCATAATTTGGGCACAAATCGTAGGATAACAAGGAAAACGTGAAAGGAAGGTCGTCGTACAGAACCGAAGTAAATATCCCACTTTTCCATTAAGGGCATAAAAGCCATTCCGCGAGAACCGAATAATAACGAGGGGCAGCGCTGTCCGGCCGCGACTTTCTTCAAATTTATTTGCATCGCAGCGTTTGTCGTGGTAGCGCAGGGCGTCCCGATTGCCCCAGTAATCGCTATTGTGCGGTGCCACCGGGGGCCGCGAGGGGTTGCGGCCACTGTACTTATCATGCTAGCCTCTGCAATCGTTTGCATATATACACGGACCTCTACTTGAATATCTTGTTCATCTTTCTACATTGAAACGTAGAAAGATGAACAAGATATTCGAGACTACGTTGAAACGTTGTGCAATGGTGTAGGGAAATTAAGGGAAATTTTCGTCATGTTAGAAATGCATGAAATCCGCTTTGACTTTTCCGCGAAAAATATTCACTATTCAACTGACAAAGAGTATGAAATACGATATTTTATAAATACAATACCTCACGAACAGATGGAAAAGAGCGAGTGTTAGTACATATATTGTAAATAATTTAAATGTAATATTATATCACTTTATCATAACAACAAATTATAACAAATATTTTAAATTCCTTAAAATAAAGAAAACATCACTTTGTTCATTATTTAAATGCAATACTTTTTAAAGCAAGCTTCTTTCCAAAAAGAGTAAAAATATACGCATATACGTGCCTAAACAAAGCGCTGGGCGCTCATAAAGGCTAATGTATGGATCTGTTAGTGTCTTTATCTGCTTACGGGAACGTTAGCTTCAAGAGCTTTGTTTAATTATTTTTAAAATACAAACGCTGATAAATATTTACAATTGTATAAATGTTTACGCTTTAGATTTAATATAAATCGTGGATTCTGTGAACTAGATACCATACTAAAAATTTATACCTAGTGATAAGATCATTTTAGGGCAAGCTTATAAATAAAAGGGATATGGTGCATCAAACACATAAATATACTTGTGTTCTGGTAGCTACCGAACTTCATCAATAAGTTTCAGTTTACTTAACAGTATTAAATCTATTGTCATAATATATTACAACGTGATTACAACGATTATACTGCCTCTACGCTGTTTTTCGAAGATTTGTAATTTTATCAAAACAAAGCAAACTAGAGGTTATCATATAAATTTCGTACGTATATATCGAACTACACTTGTGCAGACATTGTTGATAACGCATAAACTCAACCGTGTGAATCTTTCAGCGGTTCGTTCACACTTAATTTTGCTGGAACAGTGGCGGTAAGAAATAAAGTTAAAATTAAGACGCGAGTTTATGGGGCGTTACGGGGTGTGCAGGGGGGAGGCGGGGGTTCACAAGGTGGGCTGCCAGGAGCGGCCGAGCCCCGCGCGGTGTGAGAGGCCATTCGAATTCACCGCGCGAGCTACGCCGTAGATAGCGGCAGGCGGAACACGTACTTCACTTCCACTAACTCCAACTATTGACAATATTAATGCACGCTTAGCAGGGCCAAGCGACATCGTGCACGGCCTACCAAATATACTGCAAAAATATATAAAGACCTCTCGAGAGGACCGCATACGTTAGTGGAGCCGTTCGAACTTTCCACGTTTCCGCATCGCATTTTTATCAAGATAGCGCTCGGCGACCGATCCATCTGCACTAATTTATTCCATATCTATTGCAAAGAGTCTCCGGAAGTAATGCAAATATTAGACGAGCCACGAATGACGGCAACCATTAATTCTGGAATTGAAATCACGAATTGCGACGGCAGCGGCGGTGGCGAATTTACATTCATCGCGGTAAGAACTTAAATCAAGTTCTCAGTTACGATTCAGTTGCGATATTATTTTATTAAAATATGTAAATGACGCCGTTCCAGCTCGTAGATACAACGGTAAGGGCCTTAACATTGCGACGGAGGGTAACACTAACGACGCAATATTTTCATTAGCACTGATCTTACCAATATAAAGACAATATTAAACAATTTCTTAATCATGGAGATAAAACGAAGTGAAACTTTAGTCTTTTATTTAATTAAACTGAAACAATAGCTTTAATATACAGTGCCTTCTGTCGTGATTTATGAAATTTAATATAGCATTTATTCTCGGAATTCCTTTTTTTGAATAGCATAAAGATCCTCATAGGAAAATATTCTCTTCCTAATAATAAAAAATATGCGTTGTGCCAGCTTAAAAGTTTAGGGGAAGACCGTTCAGCTACAAATGATTCAAAGCACAAAGCAGTTTTCAATTTATCGGGAATAAATGCTTCGGTTGGCAGCTCAGACACCCAATTACCGCGCACAAAAGCTGATTACCGCGCGAGTGCGGGCGCGCTTCTGCCGCTCCAGCCCGCCCGTGGAATATTTGAACGACTTGCGAGGAAGTCTTCATTTACTCTCTTTACTAGACGCCGATGCGGAACCGTTGCCTGTGATTGAAATCCACGTCGCAATATGCGTTCGTGATGAATGAAAATCTATATCGAACATTAATGTGTTCAATCTTCTATTAGACTCTATTCGAATATCGAAGTCATATATTTTCATAGATTCGATTAAATATAATGTCGAAAGTTCTACTTATACATGGAGACATCCTTCGTTAGCTGTGTAAACTTGCCCTGGTTGAATTATTGTACACCACCGTAAGCTTAAGACGTATGTAAACAAGATTTATGTAATTAATTTCGGAGATAAGACCAAGAGTTAAGACAAATAATACGCAAGCCAAACAAGATAATGTATGAATGTCAATTTGAGTAATATTATCTTATATATAAAATTCTCGTGTCACAATGTTAGTCTGCATACTCCTCCGAAACGGGTGGACCGATTCTCATGAAATTTTCTGTGCATATCGGGTAAGTCTGAGAATCGGCCAACATCTATTTTTCATATGTACCACGGGCGAAGCCGGGGCGGACCGCTAGTCTTATATATAAAATTCTCGTGTCACAATGTTAGTCTGCATACTCCTCCGAAACGGGTGGACCGATTCTCATGAAATTTTCTGTGCATATCGGGTAAGTCTGAGAATCGGCCAACATCTATTTTTCATATGTACCGGGGCGGACCGCTAGTGTTTTTATATAAACGAGTATATCATGAAATGATACCCACGACCTCTATTAAAAATATTATATTTTCACAATGTTTGCTTATTTAGAACATTAAATAAGTAAACGTTGTAAAAATATGTTTAACGTTAATAAGCCTATCGGTCGAGATCATTATTTTACATGGTCTTAGTTACAATTTATTTCCACAATAAAGCGAGTACAGGAAAAATTGATTTATGCGAAAATCATAAAGATACAAAAAGAAATAAACGCCAGGGAAGATAGGATGTTGTTAGGCTGGGGGTTTCATGGTTTAAGGCGAGTTCGGTCGAGCAGCCGACAGCTACGCCCAGAGATATTTACGTTTATCTTCGGTTAACGGCTTCATCGCAAGCTTTATTACGACATCCACTCACGTAATCCTCCGCCGCCGTCATAACTCCTCGTTTGTGCCCCGTTACAATGTACTACAACGCTTTTCCACTAGCGCGCTGCCGTAGCGACTGGCGATGCGCCTCGTCCTAACTAGAATGTAAACTAAACCGCGATTTATTCTATGTTTTTACCGCAAATTACGCAATGAAAAGAATTCTTAAGTAATTTCTAAGAGAAGTGTATTTAAAATAAAAATGTAAAATAAAAAATATGTGTCCAATTCTCTGCTCCATGCACTACTGGTTCGAAGACTATATTTTATGGCGTAGATGTAAATGATCCTCTTCAAGTTTTTCATACGATCGACCTTGTCGGTATGGTAAAATCGGGTCGAACTAAGCTATAAATGAATATGGAATCCATAAATACTCAATCTAAATTTCTGCCGTGGTTCGTAAAAATTGAGGAGGTAATCTAAAATCGGCTTATAGCTCAGGTGGGTAATATGGGTATGTTATATTTTTAGCTCGGTGGTACTTTTAAAGACGATACATATTTATTGTGATTAACTAATTAAACAAGCTTTCATACGAACACTATTTCCATAAGTAAATCTTTTATAAAACTGAATACATTATGGTTAGTTATAGTAAATGTAGCAGAGCTGGATTTCAAAATAGAAAGGCCGAAATTGAGCGAGTGGATTGGAACACGGCAGCTTAGTGCAGTCGCCGGAAGTAGGCCTCTAACGGCCACCGTATAATGGCTTCTAAATTGACCCCTTCTACTTTGCTATCCATTCATTCAAGTATGTACCTCTACAGTCATGCCACTGTCAGTACTATTAACGTACGTTTAATATTTATTAAACAAAATATATGAGAATACAATTATATTGTATAGAGTAGAGACCGTAACTAACTCTTAAAACTAACCCTTCACTTACAAGGTCGCAATTACGGCGCTCATAGTACTTCGTCCGACAACAAAATTAATTTCATACAAAGGCATTAACACGAAATCAGTGCGGAAGTTTCGGAAGCGTTATTTCCTTTTATAGCAAGGCGAACGTCGACAGGCCGACGGGACTGGGTATGAGGATAGTCGAGTACATAAAAGGGACAACTGGCGCGAAATACTGGTGCTGTAGCGTTGTTGAATCCTGAGCCCTGTTTAGATTAGATCAAACCTTCGAAATAACAGAGAATGAGGACGTGGATTAACTACGGTCCGGGGTATTTCGGCCCGTGAGCCTAATGGGGTACAGTTAGGGTAATGAGGGGAGCGGAGAGAGGATACACCCACCCTATTCTACTTTAAAGTTATCGTCCGAAACGTACTATTGAACTCTAACGTTGCGATTAATTGTCCTTTCATTAAATCTATAACATCGTATTAACGCCTTAAAGTAATTACTTTAGCAAAACATTTATAAGGTGTTTATGTTTGTTATTTAAGGTTTTGTGAGTGTTTTTATAATGTCGTATGTGTATATTGTTCTGTAACATATAAAATAAAGGTGGAGCTCATGGTTGGTGTATGTAAATGAGTCGGTAAGGGCGGAATCGTCCCGCTGACCGCGGATCGATGTAGGTCTAGTGTGGTGCGTTACAGATGTCCCCGCGATAGAAGTAAGGGTCGAAATCATTTCTCAATGTCAAAGAAGAAAATTCATTAGAACTCTGAAATTACTAATGACTAAACGGACGGAGTTAAATTCGCTCTTAATTTGTACCAAAAACTTTTTTCGCGAAATTTAAGAAAGTTTGCCAAACGACTTTTGAAGTGAGAAAGATGGGAGAAGTGCTAATGATTATTGTTTTGTTTTCGCTCTTCAGGTTCCGAGGAGGGATGAATCATTATAGGCCCCTCTTTTAACATGGATATTTTGTAACTCGAACCATGGCTCGAAGTATTGATATTCATAAAGTATGCTTGCGCTTGTACGTTACATTTTGAAAGTGGTAGACTAAAAATCTTTGATAAATTTAATGCAACCAAAATTGTATCGATTAGCGAATACAACGTATGAAATGAATTGAGAAACAGTTTTCATTTCGTCGAAATAAAGTAACGGTGACATTTATAGGCGGCGGATGGAGTGCTCATATTAAAGTAATAAATCTGTAGCGAGTATGACGTCCCGGTGGCGCGCTACCAAAGCGCTACCAGCGACCACCGGCGACGATCCGAACCAGCCGATATTAGTTTACTTTTCCTCTCCAACTTACTTTATTACTTATCCACCCGCGAGAGCTGCCGTTGATAGTTTTCAAGTTATTGAGAAGCTAAGAACGCGGAGAAAGCGACTCTGGCAAACATGCTTATTTTTATTACTAGCCGAGATAAATGTTCGTTGATGCTGCAAAAATATTTATATTAAAGCGCAGTTCGTTTATTTCAGAAATCATAAGATGCGAAAGCATTCCAATTAGTATTTGTTCTCGTAGCAAGTCACGAATGAAGTGAACACGAGTCTGTAAATTTAATAACTATTTGAAGAATATTCGGGGTATTAAGACTTCTTCTTCTCTTCATTTATGGCAAGTATGAGGACATAATAATTATAATTCGTGATTTAAAGCAAACTACAAAATTATATGTCTGAAACAGACAATACATATTTCATCATTTGGGTTGCCTGGTAGAGATCGCTATCTAGCGATAAGGCCGCCCTTTTCCGCCTTTTTCTATAGTCTTGTCTTTGTTATATGTATTTTCAATGCAATAAAGTATTTTTCATTTAATTCATTTAATTTCAACATATTTTGTTGTACGTAATGAGACACTAAAACTATAATAGACGTTTATATTACGTTTATAATTGAATTGAAACTGCAACAGCTAGATTAAAACTATAAATTGAACAGACCAAAACTGTATTATTTTGAAAGTCAATATTGTTAGCAGCGATCGTGAATGTTTGATATATTTGGTTGGCGTGATAGTGTTATCCGTGACAAACAAAAAATAGGTTGGACGGCTTATCGTTGACAACAACAGCATTGTTAGAGATTTTATTGGCATAAATATTGTCCAAGTCAAACTGCGGCGAAATCCCGGTGATTTACTGAACTGTTTACGAGAACCTTCCCATCTCTAATCCTTGTCATTTTATCGTTATTTTTATGAATTGCCGCACACATGATAGGGACAGTTCGGTTGATGTGTATTTGCTTACCGATATTGGAAAAACTTATTTGTACGTTTTATTTTCTTAATGTTTTATAAGGCAATGTGATATGTTTAATTTATTAAAAACATATATGTAAATATCCAAGTCATTTACGGTGTGAGTAATTATTTTTAATAATAAAATTTGGGTTTTTTCAATCAGAATAATATCTACATTAAATCTATTGGCTCCAATAAATTATTGATGGATACATTTTGGCCAGTGCGAATCGAAGTCTTTGGCAATTTCGAGCACCTATATTTCCGGTCATGAATATAAAATGTTTCCATTCCATGAAGAAAATTTATTTTAATATCTTAAATGCTTTTGCGTTTGAATTGCTTTTGTATAAATTATTCGTATGTTTTACGATTCCTTCTTTAATATTTTGTTGTAAAAGGTAATTTTAGGTTTTTAGGTTTTGTTAACAGTGTACGGAAAAATACAAAGTCTGCAACATTTTCATGTAATCAAATGGTAACAGAATAAGCGGAGGTACACAACTTATTAAATTCTTGTCCACCCAGTCAGGACAGCCGTGCAAATACTGAGAGACCGGACACAACGTGTTCTTATAAAATTACAGACTCATGCCTTGTTTACGTACTTGATTTTGTGAAGAACTTAATTTACCCTCTTTTCACCGTCGCTCCGTTGTTTAATTAACGAAACACTCGTATCGCCAAAAGCTAAGCCTTATCTCGTTGGTCAGACGCTGATGAAATTGCCCGGAGAAATGTCTCAACTTTATTATTAGATTTATATATATTTAAAGTCTTTAATTCATTTAAAACACACCGAGAACTCTTGGAAATTTTCAACGTTTAAAATTTAATTTATAATATATTTTATAAGTCGCATAATTCAAACGAATAGGAAAGCGATTGTTCGCATGGCTGACGTTATTGGAAAAATGGAAAGTTTTAAATCTGAAATAAGCTTCGTCTTAATCACGCAACGATAAGAAAGGTACATTAAAAAGGTCTGGCGTGACAACAAATCTAAAGGAAAAATCTCCGCTTCTGAGAGCCCAACGGTGATAAACGAGAAAAACTTTGGAACTAAATGGAGCATTCGAGACGGCGAAGCAGCGCTCTTCTTGTAGAATAATACTTCTCCCAAAGAAATAACACTTATAGTCCGCGAGGCTTAAAATCAAATGTCTCCGTTCGCTCCCAAGTTTGAGCCGAGGCTTTCCCCGTGTCGTGTACACCGATGGCGGCGAAAGCGACGGTCAAATTTATCTTCTATTTTTATTAGTTTTGGCAATAAATATACCGTGGAACCTGTTCTTTGATTGCTGTATACTTACTAGTTTTCATGTACGCTGCATCGCATCAGACTTACCTGAAATAGTAATAACATTAAAATATAGTAAATTTTATAAAAGTTTAAACTTAATAAATATTTAACCTAATCAATATTTTTCTAGTACACTCTTCCGGTGTAACAAACAAACAAAAATTCTTTATTACATTAATTAATGAAAAATCTAGTGTCATTTCAAATTGCAATGAAATAAAATATACATAATACAGAAGCAGGAGTGACGAAGCTACATTGGAACAAGTTCGATTTGCCATGTCCCGGCTGCGAGATCGGACAACGCTCGGACTACATGACGAGTCCCTCGAGGCATTACGTGTCGCAACGCTCGGCTTATGTTATACGGAAATAATTACTGTGTTGCGTTTAACCCGCACATATACCGTGCAATATAAAACGGGATCGTGCAATTTTATACCTCATTGTATTCGGGACATTAATTTCCTGAATTTGAATATAAACATGTGAGCGCCGAGACGATGAGTTTTTAAAAGCGATTCGAATGCGAAATTAAAGCTCTGTCAATAAAGGCCGGAGAAACAATCTGCCTTTTTATGCAAGATCGTAAGTCAGATCGGAGTAATGTGTATGTGCCAAGTACAGAGTGGGCGATGCTATCGTGGCGAAGTGGCGCCGATCGGCACGCGCGCTCCGTCGAGTGCGCCGCCGAGCTTCTGTGTCAGCGGCCGTACGTACACGTCAAAGAGCTACATCGTCAATTACGTGATTGACAACTTAACCGACCGTGCACCGGACACTGCATTGTGATGCGTTGACAACGCAATAAAATTGATATCGTACGTCACCGTTCATTGTAAACTTCTGTTTGACATTCATACGCGTCATCGTTTCTGTTTAACTCTGAGGTCCATTAATTTAACGCTGCGCAAACAATGGAAAATTGGAAATCGCTAACAATGAATCGAAAATAATGTTAATACATTTAATATGCACACAAAGAGGAACACTGGATGCATGATCTTATATTAGCATTTAAACAATACGTAAATTCCCTTAATTATAGAACGTAGAACGGATAAAACGTTTGAATACCAATATATGTGATAACAAATTTTACTTAGATGGCAATTACGTAATGGACCGACTTTATTTCAAATATGAGTACTGGATTCGTGCAATGCCTTTCTGCTAACCACTACTTTTCCATTACATGAGTGTTGTGGTTCAGAGAATTAAATATTTCTTTAATCCATTTGCACCAAAAGCTACGAACATTCTTTTTTTATGTATTATAAAAACAGATGGTACTCGCTAAATTACATTACGAAATAATTCACTTCTGTTTGATGTCGATAAAGGATCGAAACAGCTATCTCAGACTCGGAAGTCATTAAAATTTAAACTCGAGCGTAATGGGCATTAGGTAAGCGAAACTCAATTTGTTTCTTTTAGTAGTTCCCATCCCGAAAGACACGATTCACGATTGGGTGAGTCGGCAGAAAGTAAAACAGAGAAATGTTGTGGAGACCGTAGAAGTGATTTCATTTGAACAAAGTTTCTCTCTATCAACGAAATTCAGTGTAATTTGTGAGCAAGGGAAAGTTCACCTTATCATAGGATTCCACGTGGAGTATTTTGTTGAAAATACTCATTTCTTTCATTTCACATCACATTTTCTTATGCTTGCTGTTGTTCGATAATAAAGAGTTTATGTTACCGTTATAGCTGTTTTAAATGATTAATTAGGAAGAAGTCAGGTGTGTTTTAATTAATCATAGGTGATATTCAAAACAATAAGTTTAATAAATGAATTAAAATATTAACTTTTATCAATATTAATGTTTCTTTCTTGTACAAAAAGTAGTAGACCTGTATTATATCTCATCCACTTATTTATACTAATAATAAATAATTTGGAAAATCCAAAAGTGCACGCCTCATAATTTGTTTTTAATAAATATTTATTAATTATTATTTTTGTTTATTTAATAACAATTAAACCACATCGAATCAGACCCTGAAAAATGAAAGGGTTCTATTCCTGAGCATACTCAAGCGTAAGAGAAAAAAAAAGACTCGATTAGTAAAGTATTTCGGTCGCTATCGTGTTAACAAGAAAAAGGATCCGCACATACAGACACACGGACGTCCAAGACAGAACTTTTTTAAACTGTTTTTTAACTAGTTTAAATAACAAAAATGACACCAAAAATATCATGAACGTTAAAAATAGTGTTTTTTCTTAATATGTGTGTGTATGTATTATCTTACAAGTGCAATGTATGATACATAAAGACATTTTAAGTTTGAAAAATCAGATGTTTTGCGCGAAGTGACAGTAGTACCCACCTCAACGCTTCGCTTATGAGGCGTGCAAAACGATGATTATTATATTATAATGATGAAATATAAAAGTTTGACAAATATAGCCATAAAGGTACTGGTACAATCTCCATCACTGTAGAAACTTGAACAACGTCCAACGTAAATACAATTGTTTCAACGGATCTAAATGTAATAACAAGAAAGGAAAATATCAGCGATAACCTAATTATTGTGCACTCCGTGCAAGTAGAAGCCATTTTTAGGGTTCCGTAGCCAAAATGGCAAAAACGGAACCCTTATAGTTTCGTCATGTCCGTCTGTCCGTCTGTCCGTCTGTCCGTCTGTCACAGCCGATTTACTCGGAAACTATAAGTACTACAGTGATGAAATTTGATGGGAATATGTGTTGTATGAACCGCTACAAAAATATGACACTAAATAGTAAAAAAAAGAATTGGGGGTGGGGCCCCCCATACATGTAACTGAGGGATGAAATTTTTTTTTTCGATGTACATACCCGTGTGGGGTATCAATGGAAAGGTCTTTTAAAATGATATAAAGTTTTCTAAAAAACATTTTTCTTAAAGTGAACGGTTTTTGAGATATCAGCTCTCAAAGTCGTAAAAAGTATGTCCCCCCCCCTCTATTTTTATAACTACGGGGTATAAAATTCTAAAAAAAATAGAGGTGATGCATGCTAATTAACTCTTTCAACGATTTTTGGTTTGATCAAAGTATCTCTTATAGTTTTTGAGATAGGTTGATTTAACTGTAATTTATTATATTTGCTGCTACGGAACCCTTTGTGCGCGAGCCCGACTCGCACTTGGCCGGTTTTTATTTCTACAATCGTTGTATAGAAATCTTGAAGTTATTTTTATTATATGAACATTGCTTTTTCCGTAATGAGAAAAGAGCTTCCATGCGTTTAAGGATTACATCTGCGACACAAATATAAGAATCACGAGTTAGAACACAATTTTGTGAATAGGTGTGAAAATCCTGATTGCTGCTTGAAGTTTATATTTTATTATCGCAGCTAAAGGCACGGTCGTCGCAGATGTTAGTGGCATGTCACGTAACGACGGGAGCGCCGCGTGACTCCGACCGCGGCGTCTCCGTAGCCCTCTGCCTTCACTACTGCACCCGTAATTGGGAGCTACGTTGCTACGAGACTGCGATTACTAAACGCCCTATCATTAACGTCACTCAAAACATTTTGCTGATTTATCTCTCTTCAGACGGTTGAAGCTTTTGAGCTACGAGAATTACTCTATAATAAAATAGAGCAATAAGGACTGCTTTAAATGATGAAATAGATATGGACTTTTTACGCAGGGCGTTAAAATATTTTAAGATAATTTGGAGTCTGGCAAAAATAATTTTGCATAATTAAGCGTCAGGGTCGCGGCAGTTTATGTGACGATTAGTGACGGAGTGCGCAGAAGGCTCGGCCGTTCAATTTGCCGCTTCACTTGACACAATTCGACGCCTGACTCGGGGACAATCGCACTCGAGCCCCGTCGACCTCCTTATCTCCCGCCGAGGTAATCTTTCCTTCCCTCGGCGGCAATAACTCCAAGTGGGCAGGATTACCTGCAAAGGGGCTTCGTAAGGCAACCTCTACAAAGGTTATCGATTTAAACATTGTGTGCACGCGTTGAATCCATTCTTTTTATAGCTGCTTGTCTGCGGTACGTTCAAACGGAATCTTAATTTACATTTCTAATGTTTGGTTTATAAACAAGCGGATATTTAATATTCTAACTTAGTATTATAAGCTTTTCTATTTAAACATTTGCAGTTAGAACGGAGTTAATGTTATCTATTATTATAGTGAGGTATCGATACTTGTATTAGCAATGATGAGTTCTTTATTCTAAAATAGGCCTGTAGCCCTAGGCTAGATATAAATAACCCGAAGACAAACTTTATTTACATTGATAACTTTGTCTTCACAACTAGATAAATAATAACTGAAAAACACCAAGCGAATATTCACGTAACAGCGTAAGTATTCCGAAATATGTACGGTAGTAAAGTTCGAGTACCGTTTGAAAATTATTTCTCTGGCATGTAAATCTGCGCACGTAAATTCCAACATTGTCTGCGCACGGAAATTGAATCGTTCGCGAACCATAACAATACATAATATTCGCGAAATATGGCACAAACGCTTCGATACCCCCGAATAGCTTCAAGTGCTACGGAGACGTATTTTTTCCTACCATAATTAATTTCACAGTCGAAATACAATCTGAATCATAATGATATTAAAATGTTGATTGTGTTGAATGTACTATTTAAGTAGGTTGCAATTATAAAAATAACAATGGGTGGTAGATTAGAGTCGCACATAGCACATAGGTCGGCGGCACATGTCTGATTGCTTATATATGAAGTGGAGGGGTGCTGGTGTGAGTGCAAGCACAAGTCAGGGTGGCGGGATATTTCAATTTGGTCGGAGACGTGACCCGAGAGGCCGCGCGGTCGCCGCACGGCTCGCTGAACCGTAAGACCGTTGCGGGCTTCGCCAAAGAGCAAACAGCGCCTCCGCAATCTTGTGCCACGTGGACCATGCCGAACACTCGACCACGCCAATCTACTACCGCTATTACCCACACAATATATACAATATTCGATTTACTTTCCACGGAAATTTTAAACGTGTGCTATTAACGAAAAGTACCAATTTAGTATACATACTTTAAAGTATTTTTTCTTTTTGCATCATACCTTCACTATCATACTGGATATTATCTTTTAAAATCTTTCATATAAACAAAGAATAATTAAGTAATTTATAATATTTCTATTTTGATATTTTAGTGCAATAGATGGAATACGTGAACGAATAGAGGAATATAATACATTTAATTTAAAAACTCTTAAAATTTACTTTGGTGGAAGATTACGCAAATTTAAATCCATTTGTCACAGCTCAGGTAGGTGCTTTATGAGTTTCGCAAACAATTGCTTTTCAAATCTTTTCATAAATTACTTTTATGCCTTTTCTCTACATTGTATTAAAAGTTTTAATATTTTATAACAATTTGTAAAGTTTATATAGTATATGTACCGAGTATACTTAGTATTCATTTGTCGCTTATTGTGGTGAATAAGTAAGACGACTATTCAGAGGTGGAAGGTTTTAATGGAATATTTATTTCTGTCCGATTTATGTCTTCACTCATACATTTGGAAGGTGTTTAAACGAATCCACTTAGTGAGAATAAGGAGTAATTAATGTTTATTCCCTCTGCTACTGCCGCTCGTTACTAGAACGAGCGGACGAAAGGTGGGACGATAGACTCCGGCTATGAGGGTTTAGTTCTTTAAGCCTTAAAATTATTGCAACCATCCTCCAGTCCGTAAGTACTAAGTAGCTATAATAAAAGAATATATTTAAGGATCTGTAATATTTAAACAAATTTATATGATTACAAATATTATTGGAATCTAGTTTATTTTATTTTTTGATACATAAGTATTTGATTTTTCAGAAAATTTGGATGATGTTCAAATATCGAATATATTGGCTATGAACGAATAAAATAAAGCAATCATTTTTTTCTAACGATTCCTAAAAGATATATGCACTGTACAATTATAAAGTTTTTCAATCTTGTGAAATACTACAAAATGTGTTTCTAATAACATTTTATGATGATCTAGATTTCGTTTCGATCTAAATTTTGTACAATACAAATAAAGCGTCACTAACAAGCCTTTCGAGTAGATAAGAGTCGTACATCATGCTTATTGGCTGTGAATAACAATGAATTTACGGAGACCATAAATCGAACAGGTGTGTCTGTAGTTGAATGGCGCTGGATATTAATCGCAGTCATAGTAGTACGAATGTCTTGAACGTATAAATTACTGTCTCTGAATCAATTGAAAACAATGGGTAATTAATATCGACGTTCGTCATGTTTGGCTTTCTATGTGCTATGATTATATGGAACTGTTATTAATATTTGTCGAACTAATGAATACACAGATAAAGGAGATATAGGAAAATGTTTTTCTTCTAATAAGGATTATATTAATATTTATTCTACTAAAGTATTTCCTGAATTAATATAATGTAGGTAATGTACCCTTAATGACAACATTCTCGTTATGATTATATTTCCTTTTAATCCTATTAATCCTCTTTTAATCAAAGATTATAAGAATTTTGTAACGGATTTCAAGATACATTTCTGAAATTTTCGTTATCAGCAATTCCTCAAGTTACAAGAATTTCATTCAAAGTAAGGTAATTTCTGAAACTATTCCTATAAAAACGAAGAGGGGAAATATATTTTCATGAAATTTTCTACTGCTACAAGTGAATGAATAAATTACACGCCTGATTCGATTATAAATTTGCGCCGTTTCACACAGTATTCGGGAGACCTTTGGCATATTTCATATTAAAATAGATATTTATAAATTACCGTACATTGTTAATTTCATTTTTAGAAAAACTTAATTTATTTGCATTTTTTAAAGCTTAAAGTACTCACTAATGTGGAAATTATTTTAATGGGTGACTCATTTCGTGCGGGTGAAGTATGAAATAAAATATGTACTGAATTAACTCGACATTAATGTTTTAAAATAATTGTAATGCATTAGAGTCAAGTGAGTCATCAATACACGTCTTATACTTGCACGAGTCTATTTATTTTAATGGATCAGCTGTTGCTTATAGGCTGATATTTTTTTATTATTGAAGTTTATTGTGTGAGGACTCTGACGAGTCTAAGAGATATCGATTAGTCACGCTAGGTAAAAATTTCAGTTACCAAATTGAAACAAACAGCCAAAATAGATGTTGCATCATCTTTATAATTGTTGCCCTGTGTAACAATTCTATCTATACCTGCAATACTACGGACATTATAGGACAAATAAGCCTCCATAAAGTATGTAACAACGTTCGCGCATTATAAGTTATCATAATTGCTATAGGAACCGATATACGTGCGTTCATAAAAATACAATAAATCCCCCTGTAATATAAACGCGCTGTCGACATCAGCGGACGGGAGGGCGTGCGAGGGCGGCGTGCGGCAATTTTTCTCTTCGCTGACAACATGATGTAACGCCAATATCGCGCCCTGAACGATTAAGCCGCGCACGCCGATAATTCAGACTTGTCGCTACTAACTGTCAAAGTGTCTATGGAAGTCAAAGCGGAGAGAAGCCCGCAGAGCAGCTAAAATTATTAATTTTTTGAAGTTACAAAACTAAACGATTCTGTTTTACGAAAGTGGTTTTTATAGACAAAAAAATATTTTTTGACATAACACAAGAATGGCTGATGGCATCATGAACATATTTGTTGCAGGTAATCATTTAAAATTTAAAAATTAATATTTGTAAGTCAATATATAGATAATATTACTTAGACCTTGTAATTGGCAAGCGGTAACCTGCGGTCCAACCCTTCCGGCACTAGGAATAGAAAAACTAGGTCGATTTTGTAGAATATTTAGCCAGTCTACGTAGATAGTAATTGTACCTATACTCATATTAATGTGTTCATTGCTTTTTTCTATTATACGTGCTCTGTGCAATGATCTCGTAACGGCAGCAGTACCGTCGAATCGACATAAATTTCGCACGGAATTACGTCTCGTACCGAGTCTACCTTTCTTGTAATCATGCGACTGACTATAAAAAGGAAATAAAAGAAGCTAATCTCCGAGCGGTACGTTCGTATCGCTTCAAAAAGATAGTTGGCAAGTCGAATCACGCAGGCGGGCAATCACTCGATAATAAACGTGGAGCGAGTACGGAGTGCGGCGCCATGTCGCACGTGCTGCTGACGACGGCTTTTGGTGCAACGCAAGTACCAGCCGCCAGCCGCCAGAGCCATACTCAACGACATTAGCCCCGCATTATCCTGCTAATAAACTTCGGATTTAGAACTCGCTAGTGTTACTAAGTACTTTCTAATTATTATTATACGAAAACGTTAAATATAAACATAACAACAAACTCATTGTGTTATCTGCAATGTAAGCAGACAAAAAGATTAGTCACGATTAATGAATTAACTCTAGTAGACTTAATAAAGTGAAGGAAAACTCATCTCAATTTTGAGTACCGAAAGTTTGGATCGACGGCAAGTTTTAGCGAAAATCGAATAAAGGAATGGATGACAATGAAATATTCTTAATATTTGTTAGGGTATTACCGTCTTTAGGTTAAGATGAATGTTTCTCAGATATTCTATAATAATAACACCGTGGTACGATATTTCTATAGCCTATAAATAGAGTTTTCTATACAAATCTATTTTTAATATGCGTTTACGTTATACTCAACGTTTTTATCGTTAGTTGAACGTAATATACGTACGTAACGTATATATAGAACTGTATAGTTTTTCATATGAAACCGAGTTTCATTAATAATGCACCGCTTCAATATGAGTGACTCTACTTTTTCTTGCAACATATTCATTATAAGTAAGGGCTTGGACACGGCGGAGTCGATGATAAACGACGAGCTGGCGCCCAAGCGTCGGACGCTACATAGTCGCGAAAAATACAACTGTCATCTTGACTGATAGTAAAATAATGCCCGAGTCATGCTCCATTCTGCATGCCAAGAGCTATTGTAATTCGTTGTGGCTTGACGCTTATTACGTGGGTTATACAAAAGCTCCCCGCTTGAGGTAAGGGCAGTGAATAATAAGTATTGAGAGATATTTCTTAGAACGATCTCGATAGAAAAGCATTGTTGGAAATGTTAAAAAGTTGTATCATGTTTTTAATATAAATGATTTGTTTACTTTTCTAATAAATGTAGCAATTTTTTTATTTTTAAATCTCGACGTAATTATGATGAAGAGTTCAAGTTCAAAGTGCAGTATTTAAAAATGTACATTATGAAATAGGTAGTTTTGCTTGCTTTAATAAACTGAAAATGATATAACTGTAGGAACTAAACAATTTCTTAAAATTGTAAATCCAATATTTTGCTTCGTCTTTCATACTTATTTTTGCGAACAAAGTAACTATTAACAATGTCCGACGAGCACTACCAATATAAAGCTTTACCGTCCCGCGTCCGCATAGACCAAGTTTAAAACAAAGACTGGAAACTAAATAAAAGTTAGTTATCCCTCAGATTGCATTAAGATATTCTATTATGATACTTAAAAGTGCCTTTTAAGTTTCCGCCTTGAAAGTGTCCATTCGTATATGTCAAGTATAATGCGAAACATTGCGCTTGAAAACTCCGAGTCAACTATACCGAGAATATCACTGGAAACTTCAACATTCAATTTCATTTACACTGTTTAATTTTGTCTACCATATAATGGAACGAGATAAGTTAATTAGTCTACAATATAACGAGTAAATTAAAACGGAGAATCAGTATTGTGGCGAAACAGAAATTATATAAAATAATAAAACATAATGCTATTGATTGTTAATATTGCCGTCACGTCTTTCAGTTACTGTTTTCACGTCTATCGTAATAACGAAACTAACAAAGTTATGGAATGAACGTGACCTCGATACACCTACTTTTTCTTCGATGACACTGATCCGCTTGCTTCGATTCATCTCTCGAATTGAATGGCTTATTCGTCTACCTTTTGATCTAAAAATGTATACGGTACGTCATGTATAATCTAATCATTGAAAATCGCATACTACTATGATAATTGCGATTGTGGTTTTTAGATGTTTGTTAATTAACTGTGAGATATATTTGGACAACTATGTAGTAGCCTGTTTATTGATAATTTACATACACGCATATAACACAACGCAGAGAAGAGCTAAGAAAGTGTTGACGAGAACTATTAGTAAAGTAATCTTCGCGCCAATCAAGACAAATGGCGCAAAAGAAAGAGCGCTCCTAAGTCTACGTCTTGCAGACGCGAGCCATGAGTGATTAGCAATATCGCGTGTAACATTGTTGAGCGACGTTCTCCTTCGTGAAAAGTATCGAAACTCGTGCCTTGCATAGGGGATGTGCAAATACAAACCCTACACACTACTTCTACCTAGGGTAAACTCAGACTGCACGGTGTAAAGTTTCCGCATCTCAAGGCTTTGAAACGCTTCTTGAGACTAGATACACATCTAGCTTTATATACGTTCGCGACAACACTATTGCACCTTGTAACAACATTATGTATTCATATTCGTAGACATAACAATGAGACTGTACGGGAGCAGAATACCTATCGTATATTATGTGCCGATTTAACATGGCACTTTGTATAACTAAGCCTTATAATGACATTGTGTTTTGTCAAAGTCTAAAACGGCTTACTAATATTTCGCAAAAAAATATCTAAACGGAATTATTTGATAATTTAAGTATTTTTGTAAGTTTTTCTTATCATTTATGTGCAACTAAATGAATCTGATTTAAATATGAAGAAGAGGAATATTATACATTTTCAGTAATGTTGTAAATGTAAATTCAATAAGAATATTTGAAGTAGACAATTAAAATAGTCAATTTTAAGGCCGTATACCAATAATGTCGAGTAACGTATCGTACCTAGTGCCCATGGTAAGTAAATTAAAAACAGACCATTGCGTCCCCTTTTTTGAAGCAAACGTTCCCGAAGTAAGTGGTCAGCGCAAGAGAATTCACCTGTGATTGATGGCGGTGTCCGTTTCACTCGCGCCGCGAATATTTCATTAAGCGAGGCTCGCCAAGCCGGGCCATGCATCATAGGCTACGTTCGGAGAGCCGCGCCGACATTCTGATCCACTCAGCTTAGTACAGAAATTAATACGCAAACAGCCGTGACGTGTGGCTTTGTGACAACCACCGTGGACAAAAAACATTTGACGCAGGACCGACGGAAATTGTTTTGTTATTTAAATCGAATTGTTTTCGTGTTACGGTAATAAAATGTGTTCAGCGCGGCTATAATTCACTGGATATAGAATATTTGCATGTTGTTTTTAAAATTAATCTTTAGGGATGATTTCGCCGCTCACTGATAAATGATAATGTCCCTGATAGCCTATTGGGCACTTGACGCACATTCTCATACATTAAATGTCGTTTTAACTGATAGAGAAAGTAAAGAGTATATTCAAAAGTTATGAAACCGTCCTTTAATCTATCTTTAATTAACCACGTGACAATGGACAAAAAATCTCTTGATAGTGTAATAAAGTGATAATTTCGAAATGAGCATAAAATAAAAAGGATATGAATTTTTGAATAACATCTAGAAGGTTAGTCTAATATAAATTAATTTTAATCTAAGATTTTCTACTTTGGTTATCTACACTAATATTATAAAGAGGAAAACTTTGTTTGTTTGTTTGATTGTAATGAATAGGCTCATAAACTACTGGACCGATTTTGATGAAATTTGGCACAGATAATCTTTTGGACCCTGAGAAAGAACATAGGCTACCTTTTATTGCGAAATATGTACCACGGGCGAAGCCGGGGCGGACCGCTAGTACAGAATGAAATTAGGTTGTTAGTACTAGTACTATTCAGTATTGAGTATAACTAGGTTTATCAGTCTTTGAAAGTAACTATGATCAACGTTATTAAAGCTGCTTTATCGAGATTCCTTTGAGACACGATGAATAAATGTTTGAGAGGCGTTAGACGAAGTGAAAAGAAGTTTAAATTTATATTAAAACTAGCTTTCCGCCCGCGGCTTCGCCCGCGTTTTCAAAGAAAAACACGTTCCCGTAGGATTTCCGGGATAAAACTTATCCTATGTCCTTTCCACAGTATTACCATTATTTCCTACAGTAGTGCGACGAATGTACTTGTGCAGAGAAACGGAGGGGAACTGGCGGGGGTCGGGCGACGCGGGCCGCGTAAAGCAAACACGCTTAGTTTGCTTTACCTAGCGCGAAAGGATGACGCAGTCGTATTTTTTGTGTAATAATTTTATTATACATAGGTACTTACATATTCTATTATGGCGCGCACAAACTGTTCGGTTTACGGATGTAAATCTACATTGAAATCCCAGAAGGAAACAATATTTCAGAAAGATTGTATTAATTGTATCTGTTGAATTAAAATCAAAGCTATGTATATATGTTGTCCTCATTATTTTCTAATCAGATTGTACATCCCAATGCGAATGCATTACTTAGTTAAATGTTATAATATACAATTAAGAACATCCAAAAATAAAGTGTCCACGTAAATAATATTTAGCAGTGCAATATCTGTAATTATATATTTATGAACAAATAATTACATCAGATTTAATAATCGCAATTATTTTGAATGTACATATGAATAAAGATTTCATCATAATATTAATAATCACAATTGTTTTATTTCCCATTTGTTGCAACCCTAGCGTATTTTCGTGTGGCAGCGTCATTACCTACGCTGGCGGCGGCATCGCGCGACATCAAAGGCGATTCCTTACTGTAGGAAATAATGGTAATACTGTGGTCCTTTCTCGGGTAACAAAATATCTCTATACCAAATTTCATGCAAATTGGTTCAGTAGTTTAGGCGTGATTGAGTAACAGACAGACAGACAGACAGAGTTACTTTCGCATTTATAATATTAGTATGGATACACAACACGTTATAACTGTGGTTCTGTGAATTCGATTAATGGTGTGTAATACAAAACCAATATCCAATAAAGCATTTTATATTATCAATTAAACGCTCTTTTCATTGTTAAATTTATTAATAGCTATTTTCATATTCAAGTATTGTTCAACAATTCAAATAAAATGCATTAAATATTATTATCTGGTTTAAATAATTTATTACCAATTTATTTGTACACAATCTATCGGATTGTTAATTATGCGCGCCGCATCTGTAATGCATGCAAACTATTTCAATAATTGATTACTATTATTATAACTCATTATATTACTGTAGCTTTTTGTTTGATAATTATGCTAATCATAAAAACACAATTGCCTTATTATAATATGTAAATAGTTAAGAACTTTTGAATTAATTGAAAAACTTTTAATTATTTATTTGGAAAATTTATTAAGAAATTATTTATTAATCGCCTAGAAATGTTTCCACATGATAAGTTAAAAACAGAATCTTAATAATACAAAGCCGATAAACGAGAGAAATGACATCGCAAACAATTACTAGGAAAATACATAAAGTGTTACAGTACATTTCACTTGAAATTAATTTACTAAATCCCTCGGTACAATCTCAAAGGAAACTCGTGCACTTCAAAATTCTTTAAAGCACCAAAGAAATGAGTATCGTCTCAGAGGAAAGCAAGCGATGTCTGAGATGAAAAGTTAGGTTTGTACGTAAGGCATGAGGAATGGGGGGAGCGGGCCCGGGCACGCGGGGGCCGCTCACGTACAGAACTCATACAGGCAAATCCGAGCGCAGTCTCCTCGCTACGAGTTTATTACCCTACTCATATTTACACAATTCGAGTGGGTGTTAGCGGTCTAGGCGCGACCGCCGGCGACATATTCCCAATGGTCCATATTTTCCGAGTTGGAATCCTTTTACGTTTCTTCTTATTCTATTTACTTGCATTGGTTCTGTAATATATCAAAGGATTCTTCTTACTATTGAACAGAAAGGCCTCGTTTGCACTTTTAAATCGTGGGATCCGTCTTTGAATGCACGATTTAGCAAGGTATAAAGAGTAAGAATAGTTCTGCGATAGAAATAAAATGAACTTATTTATTTAAATAATTTATTGTGAGTGGATTTTAAGTGGATTTGATTAATTTATAAACTCTTTGCGAATCTTTGGCTCGTAAAGAGTATAATTTAATTAATGTTTAAGTAAATTCTAATTTAGCGATAAACTAGAAGGTTAATTAAAAAGATACTCAAGCCGTAGCTTACATTAAGCGCTTTGCTCAATAAATTTGCGAATTTATTTAAATCTATATTTTATTCTCGTAATGAACGAAGACAACAACCGCTATAAAGAACACGAGGCCAACCCGAGTGATTAAGTGTCTCATTTAAATGCAGTCTCCCGATGCGGACGTCTCAAACGAAAAGGGAACGGTACCCGCGGAAAACGGAAGACGGGCACTCTTCGCAAAAGGAACAAGAGGTATTTAAATTAGCGTAGTCGCTGAAAAAGTGCACTAACAACATTAACAAATGGAACAATGGTAAAGTACACAAAGAAGCGGAACAGCAAGGCAAGCCCATACACGTATACGCTGCGTTATACTTACTAGTTACTCATCGCTAAGTTGTTTCTGTGTTATTTATGTGTATCTACTGCTCTGGAAAATGCCTTCACCACGATGCCCGCATCTGAGCGCATTCGACTGCACACGCACAAATGAACTGCTTAGGAACTTCAAATTTGTCAGGACGGAATCGAAAAGCTCTATATAATGATTTTGAAATATCTAGAGGACGAAATTTTTTTTACTAAAAGAAATATATGCCATGACCCAAAATAAAAAATGCCAGCTGATACGTGTGGTCTTTTGGCCTATTAAGTTTTATTCATTAAATAATTTTTCATAATTTCAATTTACTTTCAGTATATAACCGAGATAAACGCACCATAAAAAATAATATTATTTTTATATATTTCTATAGAAATAAGCGTAGACATTGTGCCTACATTGTGTGTTGACATACTTTCATATGGATTAATAAGAACTGTTTAACAAAAGTGCACTAAGAAGTTTCAATAAATTGTATTAAATAACAATTCAAAGTAAAATCACAATGTTGCAGTATCTTTAGATATTCTTCTTCTTATTATTAGATTTGTAAGAATAAAGACTATATAAATGAAAGGCGCTAAATGATTAACAGCTGCCGTAAACAGATATAAGATATCCAAATTGCATTCAGCAAGTCAAAATTTCCAATCTCAACGAGGCGCTTTGTACCGTTCATAAATTGTAGTCTCACTCAACTCAGTCTGTATTTTATGGGTGTTGATGATAACTTACGGCTCCATTTAATCCAGTTTAAGACCGTTGAGTTCTGGAGGCTACAGCACTCTGTAAAATTACTCTCGTTTAAATCGCGTTTTAGAAACTCGCAATAATAACACGAATCTAGACAGGACGGACTAACTTTTGGTTTATTATTCCCAGTTCAGACTTATTCAGCAATACAAAGGAACGTGAATGTAATAAACATTAACTTGGAATGGCATATACATATATAACTAACCGAGGCAGCTGAGCATTAATCAAATCTAATATAATTTACGTATATTGCTGCTTGATATTGATTTGATATAAATTTGATTATATCAATACAATATGGGTTTAAAATAAAATATAATTGATTTTGATAATTGTTCTTAAGTGAAACTGAACATTGAACAATGGCAATCAAGGTTTTTAGTACTAATCAAAAATTGCAGTAGTAAATCACATTTTGTCAGTAATTCTAAATTATAATTATTACAATTTGTATGTGTACACTTAAGGGTGCGTATAAAGCAAAATTACCAATCTTCTATTAGATGATACGTGTAATATTCAAGACCAAATCTAAAAAATAAAATATATATCAAACTAGATGATATGTTCAACGATTCTGTTCAATCAAAAACATAAAATATTAAAATTGACTCGATAAAAAAAAATCACCAAGTTAGCTCTAATTTTCACACTTTTACGTTTTCTACTTGACATGGTAATACTTATTATGATAAACCACTTTTATCGTGACAAAACCAAACGTTTATCTCGAGAAAAAAAGAGCGCCAAAAGTGGTTTATCGCAGATAAAACCAAAACTAAAAGTAATTACACAAAATGCTCTGACAAGTATCTTGCAAATGTTTTAATATAATTGTTTATGAAAAAAAAAATCATAATAAGTATTACCATGTCAAGTAGAAAACGTAAAAGTGTGAAAATTAGAGCTAACTTGGTGATTTTTTTTTATCGAGTCAATTTTAATATTTTATGTTTTTGATTGAACAGAATCGTTGAACATATCATCTAGTTTGATATATATTTTATTTCTTAGATTTGGTCTTGAATATTACACGTATCATCTAATAGAAGATTGGTAATTTTGCTTTATACGCACCCTTAAGCTTCTTCTATTAAAAGAATGGCAAAACACTTTTAATCGAATATGAAAAATATAATCTTATTGCAAATATCAGAACTAAAACACAACAGACAATAAAAAACATAACTCATAACATACAATATCTGCTATCAGCACGATCTGTTCCAGCGTCTGAAATATTAGCCTTAGACTTTATCCGTTTGCTAATGAATGCCCATAACCACTCCTTGTAATTAATATCCAACAAAATTATTTGAGCACATTTGATCTACGAGCTTCCAAATGATCCGTTGCAATCTAAGTTAATTGAATAGTACTCTGTTGTAAGTTGTGGAATCAATTTCAAAGTAGACGTTAGTTAGAACGCCTCACTGAATTAGATCCCGTTAATAGTGGATTTTCTTATCGTACGCCCTGAACCACTGCGCCAATTTATTACGTTCGTTTTTTACTTTTCTTATGTAATGTAAGGGGAGGCAAAAAGAAAGAGATTTATTTTTAAAGTAGCTTTGCACGGCGCAAAGTAGAATGCAAGATCTTAATCAAAAGTTTTATAATGGTTTCAAACATTTTTATGTCGCTTGAAACACCTTCAGTCTTAAAATTTTAACGACAATATTCAGCAGTTATAATTCAGAACATTGTACAGTTTATTTCGTCAAGTACTTTTCTTGCTTAGTATACAAAACTTACAGTATTCCCGTGTCGTTTAATTAATTAATATCTCCAACTATTATAATTTAATACATACCTCATAGTTATAACAAAACATATAAAACAAAAGAGGGTTCTGTGTAAATCATACATCATTTAGAAACTTTATGTATTTTTGGTAATTCTCTAAGGAGGTCAAATATTAAATATGGGGCAACGGGGGGCGAAGGGACCATTGTAGGAATATAAGTCGAGGGCAGCACCGTTAATCCGGCACCGCCCAAACAAATTAGGAACAACATTAATATATCCTCTGTATCCTGCAACTTCTCCGCAATAAGTAGAATGTATTAGTGTTATTTATCTTAGCTCGAGCGCCAACAAAGTTTTAATTGCAAGCGCCAATACAATTTGCGTACAAATGAATTTATTCGCTGAATTCGTAGTGCATTCGTGTGCGAAGCGCTGGTGGCAATAGTGTTAGGGCGGCGACTGGCGAGCGGCGCCGGATTATCCGCGTGTGCTGTCGCTAATTGCGGCCGGCGGACAGCAACACTGACAACGCTATACATTTTTCATTTACTATAGCTACAACAAATTCTCTGAAACACATCACATAATTGAGGGTATGATTTTTTTAATTAATGATAGCGAATTTTATTGTTGTTATTTTTTCCATGACCCGTACGAGAAGTGCACATCCATATTTTTATTTGAGTAAAATTAACATTACTTAATGAAGATACATAAATCCAGTACCAGATCATCATAGTAAAAGCAAAAAATAATAATCCAATGTTACATGATATTACTTAAAAACAATAAATGCTTACCCTGAAGCTTTCAAGCGTAATAACTTGCGTAATAAATAGTCCACATTGACGTTTAATGTTACAAATGGAATATCTATAAGGTCGGCATGGTTGGCAATGCAGTCTGGGGATTACAATTCTCGTTCAGATAGTCGGATACCATCGCACTTTGCTCCATTCGCTGCAATTAACGCCGCACAATGACCACATAAATCTCCCCTGAATGCTGCGCTCATTCTATTCTCGACTGTACAGAGATCGAAGGTTTGTTTAGCGCCGTACGTGTGGTCAATGCAGATAGCGGCCGTAGAAGGAAACAATCGATTATACCCTCGAAAGAAAATAGACATAGATAGGCTATTAACGGCAAACAATAAACACGGCGTTGATGGAATGAATTATATGGGCCCACTAAACTGGCTGCGTAGATAGAGGGCGCCCGTTCTTGCCTGTACGTCTCGAGCCGAAGAACAAACAAACCACGAGCGGAGATTACGCTCCGAATAAATCAATGTTACGACGCGTTAAAATATTTAAGCTCACGATTAATGCTGAGCGCGAATATTCGTCTTATCGAAACGAACCGCGCTCGTCGCAGCTGTTCAGGCTTCCAATGATTGTCGGATTGTAAAACATATTAATCACTGCAATCTGTGAAACACTATTTTATGCTTCGAAATAATAAAGGTTTCCATGTTAAACAATTTGTTTTATTTTTTGGAGTTCTGCTGTGAAAGGTAAAATGTACCTATCTGAATTCTGATTGAAGCGGTTTGTCAATGGTATTTTTAAGCAATAAAAAATATAAGAATAGAGTACAATAGAAGATAATTGAACTCACTTTTATTTTGGTAACTAGAAAATAGTAACAACAAGGAAAAAAAGAATATGATACATAAAATATATCAGATTCACAGTGACATATTATTCCAAAATGAACACGACAGAGAATTAACTGAAAACGTTGCAATGTATATTACGTCCCACTCCAATAAAAGATAAAATTAATTAATTGTAATTAAGCAATCGAGCATTAAAATGATAATATCTTCGGAAAACTCTTATTTATCTTAATAAATTGTACAGGATCTTTATTAAAAGTTTCCGTAGTGAGAAGCGCAATATCGATATAGCGCTATACTGGCGGAAGTAATAAAATAAAACGATTTTACATCTCGGGAGGGAAACGAACGTTTTTGTAGAATGGGAAAAGTCGCGAGCGACTTCTCATTTCGCGATAAAATCGAGGACGTTTTACGACAATCTTCTATTCGATTCCCATTAAGCAACAATCTTAAAAAACTTCGGTGATCTATACTGTTTACCTGCGTTTTATTAGTAGAATCAAATGTTTCCGAGTCGTATATGTCAAGATATTTTATTGTCATATACGAATATATTGTAAAAGTTTTCTTATTCTTCAATCAAAAGAAATTAATATGAATTGAAATAAGAAAAAAAGATCGAAATATACCCATGGTCTATATAAAATAAGCCACACGTGTCCGTTCCATAAATAGCAAATATATTCACCTACGTAAAAATAAAATCATATCTAGTAAGTACTAATATAATTCACGTTCCCAGAATTCTTGCAAACCATTATTACTTTTATTATAAAAGGTGTATTAAATTGGATATTGATAAGTAAGAGGGAGGCATAATTCATAGTTGGGATATTTCCATAGCTGCGGGTATGAAAAAGGGATACGTTCAGATTGGAAGAGACCGCGAGTGCGTGCCATGTTTCAATGTAATGAACTGGTCACGTAGCTCATTTTGTATTATTTCCCTAGGACGCGTCCCGTGACTGGAATATTATAGCGTTCGGTCGCAAGCTCCTCGGATCCAGCGCTGCCTCGGACCCTCAACAAATAAACCGCTTCACGCACGATTCTCCAGCGGTGATTCATTATTCTGCGTTACTTTTGCTTACTGATTCATAAAATACGCTTACCCAGCTTTGTATAGCAATAATATCAAAAGGTCGATTTTACTGGACAGTCATTTATTACGATTACTCAGTTTTTCTTTTGAGACTACGGAGTTCATCAATACTGTCTATTTAATGAGAAAACAAACATAATTGATTGATGTTTTTTGTTTTGTTATATCGAAATTAATTAATATTACATGAATAAACAGTTTTTAGCTTGAGTGCAAGTCGAAGAAACAATTGATGTAAACTTGCCATAAGGGAACACTGAACAACTAGTTTTAAAATTGATATAGAAATGTAAAGATTTCGTAGCATGCCTACGTATAACAACATAAAGATGGTTAAGTTACAGATTGGTGGGAATAACTTCGTGACATACAATAATAACAATCATAAACGGATTAGAATCGCATATATTAGCAGTGCAAAATCATATAAATACATGAATAATGTAGATATGGGTAGGGCCGCAATAAAGAGGCCTCGGACAGCAACCGTTGTGCGCGTACGAGTTTATGGTCGGGCTAGCTCGGTCATAACCACCCGTTCCCGCGATAAATTCATACATAGATCCGCAGATCCCTTCAAATTATTTAAATTTATTTAACGATATACGAATCCAGATTTCGACTTTTTGCCTTCTACTTGCGTATTTTATTACAAGCAACGAATAAAACCTAAAAGTATCAACCGAGCAATAGTTAATAGAAACGAGGAAGAGAATGGCATTTCTTGGGTTCGTACCAAGAAATGTGGCTTAATGTATTCCATGCAAACTGTCGAGTAAATCATTATACTTAATTTAAAATGGATAATATTAGTAGAAGTTATGCAAATGTGAAATTGTTAAAGGCGAGATTAAGCACACACTAATATATCGATATTAATGTTTCCATACATGTCATAGAAAGTCTTGAAATTCACCCACACAGACCCTTTTTTCTTTACTAATATTTCGAATTCTTATTGATGGTAAAAGTTAGTTGCTAAAGAAAAACATTTTGTATCTTGAAGTGTGTTTAAATTAGAATAAATCCTTTAGTGTAGGTACTATATGAATACCTTGCATACTGCGTTAAATCATTCCGCAATAATTATTAATTATCTGAAATACTGAAATAAAAATATCACATTAAATATGTTCTGTATACTGTTAACATTACGTTACCTTGGATTTCCCCGAAGTGCGGCATGATGCAGAGCGTTGAAGCCGTTACTGTTAGTGAGTGTCATGTCTGCTCCGTGGTCCAACAGCAAAGTCAATATGTCGTCCCGTTTCTTTGAAATTGCATCGTGCAATGGTGTATCGCCATCGGAATCCTGAATGGAATAAAAAATAAATTGAAAATCGACGATTTAAAATATAAAAATACATGTAACTACATTAATTTTTATTTTAACTTAAACATAATTTTATACGACAAAAAAGAAAATGAAAGTTTCGTAGCAAATGTGTTGAAAACATAAGTCTACTAAATTATACAACGACACTCGTCTGCAATATCGCGACAATTTTCTAAAACATCAAACCGCTCGAGTGAATAATTGAGGTAACGGAGAAGGCGTTTAGGGCGTGGATTATGTAGAGTTGCATAATTTAAAAGCATTTCCATTTTCTGAAATGGGCAGCGTCAGAATCGTAAGAAACCCAACAAAATCAGGAATAGTGTCGAATTCAGTGTTGTAAGACGAGCAACACAAAAAGCGCGGCTACCGCGTCATTATCATAATCACCGTCGCTACGTGGCGCTACGGCGCCGCCCGAGCCGTTTCGCTTTGTGAGCGAACATTAAGAGAACTGAGCCGTGCTGCTCTGTCATTTTACAATTAATTTGGGAGCCACGAGATAAGTGATTTTCATTAGCTAATAACGGTTCAATTTATTGATTAACAATCTATTTGTTTCTTTATTTAAAACATCGATAATTAAATTAAAGAACGTCAGTATGCAGATGTAGCGAACGTTATTGCTGCATCTGTTCAATTTATTTTGCTGATAAAACTATAAATTCAATTTGATGCCAACGAGAAACTGAAATTTAACGAACTTTATGCAATTTAGCTTTAACTAGACAGAATGTGGTATCGACAAATCGACACCGAGTCCAGCTATTAGGCAGTAATTCAGTAGAAGCTCAACCACAGCGTCAGAGTAATTCCGTACAGAATAGCAGCATTAAATATTAATCCCCTTGGCGTATAGATGACTATTACAGCATGTAATTCATGTCGTCCGAGCCATATAATTATAATATGCTTAACAAGCACATAGTAATTATTTAAATGCTTATATAAATTAGTTTCCTAATGAGGTTATCAGTACGATAATAATCGATTCACCACTGATTACAACGATGTTTATTATCAGATACGCACATACAGTAGCTATTACGTGCAAATGCGGTCAGTTCAATAAGGTTTTATGTAGTTTTATTTCATAGAAATGTTGATATTAAAAGTTTTACATTTGCGGTTTTGATAGACGGGTTAATCGAATAGCAGAAGAAATATGTGTCAGAAAAGAAATGTGATTTACGCGGCAATATCCGCAGGTGCACGTGAGTTGCAACCTACTAGCGTTGGCGACATATTTTACTTACATACGCGAATTTCACAATATAGTACCCGTCGTTTATTACATTTTTAAAGATTTTTTTTTTAATAATAGTATGTGGTTTACAGAAAGATAAGTATAATCAAAGAAAATGCGCATAGTCCACCTATATTTTTACACAATAAAAGCAAGTCGTAATTTTACACCGGTAGTAATTTAGTTTAATCTCCATAAAATAAACCACGAGTGAGACAAAAACGTAACTAAAACAAACAAAGATAAGAACAATGGGTTGGAAAGGCAACCCCAAATCTTGAAAAGAAATCCGGAAGGTTAGTGATCATATCGCGTAGATGGCTTGCGAGATTCCGTAGCTGCGGACCCACCTCTTAACTCTAATTAAAACATTGCATTAATAAAGCTCTGAATTAAAATTTTATCTCATACCAGGCTGTTTATTAACTAAACATTGCTAAAATACTGATATTAAATACCATCATGCAGCACTTCATTTACAATAATTTTCATAACGTAAATACCTCTGAGGCTCTCCCGCCATTTTGAATATTTTCTATGGATTTTTATACATATATGAGTTTAAAATATTGACGCTTCATCAGAAAAACAGTTCAAACAGATTGTTATTACTTACTTTACAAAAACGGCTTCATTGGCCCGTATTTACATTTAAATATTTACATACGCCATTATTGGTAATTCTAACGTGAATTTTTTAGGTACTCATACTCAGTTCATCCGTTATGGAACATGATTCAACCAAAAGTTATAATTTGTGTTAATTTTTGATTAACAGGCGTTATTCCAATAGGGCATTGTCCTCTAAACCAAAGCAACCGCTCCCAGTACAATAATCGGTATCAAATAAATAGCACGCCCGATCGCAGTAGGGCAGAGCTCCATCACTGACGAGGCAGAAAGAAAACAACTAATTGTTTAATTCCAAGCCATTTAGTCTAGTATTACGGGAGGATTATTCACGGACCATATAGCCCGGCATCGGAGCGTTGCCGCACCATCACGGATCGCACTGACTTACGATGAAGGCTATAAGACCATTTCATGATATTTATGCGATATTTATACAAATATTTGATTATAATGATGTGGTTTTTCATATTTACAGATATGTTTATTAAAAAATCAAAACTATTTAAGATAACATCGTATCTATTATAGTAATAACTACCCTACGCTATGCTATAAATTAGGATATAATTTATAGCATAGCTTAGGGTAGTTATAAACAAAGCGATTAACACATCTCTAAAAATACATCTTTACAAAATATTTTTTGTAAATTACGGAACCAAATTAGTACCGTCGAACCTACATGACGTGATTTTGCGACCAAAACGAAGATTAAGAAAACAATAGCATAACGCAAAAATAAATTCAAACCGGCATAACATGGACGCTTGCCAAATAGGGTCGGTCCGGGGTATTTTAAAATTTATGGAAATTCAACAAGAGATAAAATATTTATTTACCGTTCGGGTCCAGCGTGCGAGTAATTAACTAACCGAATTAATTTGCCAATCCATATCGATAGCGCGTATCGATTGGCACAACGAGTTAAGTAGTGCGGCCGGTGTACTAACAGCGTGCACCCTCATCAGCCGCCTTGATTGATTGTGCGGAATTAAGCCCCCACGCTCCGCATCTCTATACATTCCACTATATCTTGAGTATTTACTAACAACATTCAATCATTTTAATCATACTAAAATCATTAGTACAAAGCCAAACAAGTTCTTTCATAAATACTCGTATTTATTACTCAGTTCCAATATTTCAACTAAGCAATTCCTTGTTATTTCAGTGGAGCGCAATGACGGCGAGCGCTTTGCTTTAGGTATTGAAAAACTGTAATGTACAATGTGAGATTTAACACTGAATGTCGCCCCAGCTCTGTGGTCTGCATTGTCGCTGTGTTTTATACGTATTTAAATGAATTTGTCTTAAAGCCGTATTTCTACAAGGCATTTATGGAGATAGAATACATAGTAATAAAAAAATATGCATGAAGCAATGCTACAAAACTAATTGTTTTTATTTCAAAGTAACTGTTCGTCTGGGATAAAAACAAAAAAAAATAGATTTTTAATGGTGACAGAGTTTAGTATTAGTAATTGATTTTTCCCATTAATAATATTAACGACGTTTATTTCGAAAGACCTTTTTTAAAAGTTTATTGTATTGAAAGTTTATTGTACCTTCTTTCTTCTGTAATTAACTTCGCATAAAATCGTATACACATAATCGTTTGCAATTAAATTCGCAGACTGCAAATCGAATGCTTAAATCAAAAAATCCAGTCCAAGTTTTCAAAGTTGGAATTAAAGAAGATTCAAACTTCAACTGCAGACACGCTAATTCATAATAGGAAACTTGGGAACTATAATTTCCAAGCTAAATACCAACGAGACATCGTCTAGCTGCAATGGATATCGGTAATTATTATTATATAGTCTCCAGTAATCCATGGTCTAAAGCATGTTGTTTAGCAGTGCTGTGAGCGGCGGGTATTTGTTATCGTTAGCGCTAATCCAATCACTTGTAACTATTAGCGTTATACATCGCGCGGCTTATAATGTAATGAAAAGGAGACGTGTCGCTTGCCAGTCTTATGTAAGGTTTATAGTTTATACGCTATTCGTCATGTTATTTAGTAACGAGCTGAAGAAATTATAGTGTTAAAAACAGTTAATCCTTTTTATTGTTGTAGAGAAGTGCTTTTAAAACAAAGCACTACTCACTCGCACAATGTTCTATAGCTATATGAACATTAATTAAAATGTAAATCTAAAAATAGGTCTTTTTTATTTGCAGTAATTGATCTAAATAATCATATTTTATTAACAACTTTCTGTACTGCAGTCATGACAGTGATATTGTATTCTATTCACAATCAAAACGTTGTATTTCAACAAATCATCAATTACCATGCAACGTTATCTATTGAAGTCGTTTAACCGAAAATAGACAGCTGAAAACACATGCCAAATGCAATAACCGGGCACCTAATATATTTGGGTCCTCTATTCCAATAACAATCCGCGAAGTTTGGAAATGTTCGGAAATGGAAGTATTTATTAGGTGAATATAGCATTGTGAGTTTGCTGAGATTACGTACAAACGTAGGGACTTTTACAACTGTTACCGAAGCCTACCCCACCGACCGGTGTAAATAATGAATTTGTTACAATAGCCACTACATATATGGATATATTTTTCGAACATATCGGATCCAATCATTTCACATTTTCTTTTTGTTGTTATATTTATGTTCCATATTCTCGAATTGAGTAGAGTTTGTAATAAAAGTAAAATTATTTGTATAGACTGTAAGGAAAAATCATCAAATATCGTTTTATTTATTTATTTATTTCATATGATTCATCCATATTATTGTTAGTAATGACCTTAAAAATATGTTCGTATAAAAAATTATACAATTAATCAACATTATAAAATCAATTCAATCATAGGATTAATTCAGAATATAGATTATTATTTTTATTTACAATCTGCTTGAGTTATAATTTTTGTTTTAGATTATACAATCAAATTGTATACGGATACATACGAGTAAGGATTTCTAGAAATTGCTTAGATGACAGCTATCGTTCCACCTTAGCAAAAGGCCTGGGTAATAAAATATAAGAGGCGAGTGGCGATGAAAGGAAACATAAAATTTCAGGTGACGTCGGCCTTTCCATAAATTTATCGACAGGTCGTGGTAACAGGCTATAAGAAAATATTTATGAAGTGAAACAGAGCGGCAAACTTTCATTAGTTAATTGTACTAATCTTGGCAGCTGTGTTGTGTAAATTCGATAAAATGAACGAAAAAATTGTGTCAGTAATACAATAAATCAGTAGCAGTAATTTTTCAATCAACACAAATGAAATCTGAACGGAAGCACGAATGATTTTGTTATTCAATTTGGATACGAAATCGATTTTTAGCTGACTGTGATAAAAAAATCAAAGGGCCATTTATTGGAGCCATAATAGTTTTTCATATGTCGTCGACACAAGTGAAAAGCTCGTTGTTCGGTGTGACGGTCTCCTCAATGGCAGTGCGCCGTTCCATTGATCAAAGCGAGCGAGCCTTGACGGATATTGGCGGAAATGGAAAAACAAAAGATTTCGCTGACGACGATGCAATGGAGAGCGTTCCCTATACAAACGACCAAATCGAACGAACGTAAAATCATTACATGTGAATGTTTTAACGCTGCTGTTGCGGGTGACTGTGAACGTGGAATACTATCTGTGTACCATTTTTAAGGTAATTTTACAAGGGACGTACGTTTTAAATATATTAAGAAGTATCACGAGCTTTAGAAAGCTTCTCTATTTTACATATTATATATTACTTTCTTCTATGTTAAGCTTTTATTATTTTATTTTTGGTATAGTCAGGGTCATCAAGAATACAATTTATTAAGCATTTACTTAGGTTATAATATAGAACACTTTCCTATGAAAACATTTTTATTGTTTTGAGATTCCGCAATAAACAAATTAAAGAAAATAAATTGGATTTCAAATACAAAAAAGTACCTAATCAATTTATTTTCAGAGAGACAAATCAGGATTTGTTATATGGCGAATCGGAACTGTGGCAAGCGGGGATTAATTCATTAATTTATAGTTCAAACTTATATGTGCGCGCAGTGCGATCAATATAGTCATTAACATGGATGATTGAATATTGTTATTTTATTTTTATTTTATTTTATTTATTTGATTTACCAACGTTTCTTTACATCACAGATAAAACATCAAAGTTAAAATACATTTTTATATGATCAATGTAAAAAAACACTTATAGGTAAACACAGCATGCGTAAAGTAAGTTTAAAAGTATACAATTAATGAATTAACTACTGAGTATCTTAAACAATGAAAAAATTATAATATATATTATGCACTTATTTATCTTCTTTAAATTACATAATCAAAGGAATAATTAATCCTTAAGAATTAGGTATGTAGCTATACGGCTATATATATGACTTGTATATACTTTGATGTATAGATGGCTTAATTTGCAGTAAACATTGAGAATGAAATGAGGCTGAGCGTCAGACTAGTATCCTATGCGTAGTGTTTAACAGAGCTATCTCCGACCGAATTGGCACGTTTAATTGAACGCCTGTTTCAGCCATTAGTGTACGGGACAACAGTTATTAGGTGGATCGTACGCTTGCACAAATCGCGCCTAGTTTACGTTCTGAAACACCGATTAACATTATCGTGCTTATTTACTTTGATAATATAAAAGCGAGTAGAAAAGATGCACGAGAAGTATAATGAAGTTTGTCAGTTGTACCTTTGCAAGGACGGAAAATTTTATTTACCCAAAAAATATAAAATAAAAATTCTTTCTCTGTGTGACACGGCTAATAAATCGCATAATGGTGTCGTAAAATTTCGGTTGTATTATCTTGGGAAAAGCTGGCTATTTTACATTCACCTGCGAGGTATCTCCCGCATCCAATTTATGTTAGTGGGTACAAAACGAAAGCTGACAAATGTGAAAATAAAATGAAACGTTTTATCTACACGGCTGAGGAGTCAGTATCCAAGCTGGCAGAGCGAGAGAACGTTTAAGAGTCGTAACACGGACGCCCCGGAGACGAATAATCTGCTTGACCGTAAACGAAAAAAATATATAAAACATCTTTTTCCTGTTGCTGCTGTTACATAAATAAACAAGGTGTATAAATTGGGATTTCGTTATATATTGAATAATATGTGTTACAAAAGTAGATTGTATATTACTTTATACTTTTCAACTACATAAACCAGATAACATATCTGGTTTATCTCCAAAACACATACACGTGTGCAATACGAAAAACACTAATGTGTAACAATTTGTAACAGAAAGGTCTTTAAAATGTCTTGGACCTTTCAAGCACCCGCAATGTTCTTACTTAGATACGGTACCGGCACCGTAGCGGACAAACTAAGTGGAACTTTCCCTGAGCCGGCGTGTACAAAAAGAATTTTTAAAAGGGTTCTTCACGGTGCAATTCAACAAATACTTAGGATACTCTCTATAAATCTCGAACGTTTCCTTTTAATCCCGCGAATTTCCGAATAAATTCCAAACTTTGCAATAAAGAACAATAATGTTGTAATTAATAAAACTTATTTAATTACAACGTACACAACGTTGAGCAACGCGGTAATAATAAACTTAAAATTAACAAGGGTTGTGTAATGAGAAGTAATGAGCGGCATTAAATACAGGTGTGCGAACGAACACATAGCACATACGTAAAATATTACTCCACCAAGTCCTGATAACCACGCAAGCCGCATATCGTAAAACTGCCTCTGTATTTATCTCTGCCTCCAATTTATCTTTTACAAAGTTTCAAACGTTAGATAACGTGTTTCTGAACTCCCCCACGAACTCGGCATAATACTTACGTTAATATCTAGAATGATATCATAGAGCCGCTAGCTACAAACATAATTTTTTAGGACTGTTTGAAAATTACTTTAAGAAGCGATAAAACTAAACGCGGTGAACATTTATCTTATGGCTTATGATTAACAATAAACCGCCGAATATTTCCTGAATAACAATTAAAAGATAAGAAGATATTTGATTGTGAAACGTTCCAATAATTACGCACTTAAGGAAAGACGGCAGCAAATCTAGAGATCTGATCGTATATTCAAAAAATTCTAGAACAATCCTCTGTTAACAAGGCTCCGATCTTAATTTGCATATTCTGAGAATAAAGTCGTCTTTTTTATCTGCATTAATTTACTGTAATAATACAAAAGTGCTTTAGCGCCCGGTGAGCTATTTCCCATGGTCCCAGAGTAATTACACGGGGCGGCTCACAAAGGCTGAAGAGCGGGCGTCGGGAGCGCGAGCGTCAGAGCCGCGTGACCGCCAGTAATGCATTACAAGCTCTTACTCTCTACATATATTATACCTCCTATTATGAATAAACATCGTCTCTTAGTACGAACCATTTATGTAAAAGTCAAATACCTTAGTATACGATGAAGGAGATACATAGACAATAAAATGTGGCATCATATTGTGAAGAATTAGGATATATGTAATATGTACTTAATCGATCGATAATATTTGTGTACAATGCATGTTATGACTGTCTTAAGTATTTTAAATACCTTTACCCCTTTGTATTGACAATATCCGTACTAACGATACCTATGTATGTGGTAGAGAGGAAGTGCACATAAGAATCTTATGTAGGGAACAACCGGCGGTGTAGTCTAATGAAGCCGTAACGAAACTGTATAGGCAAACTGACAGTGGCGCAGCTGTTTCTGTTATTATCATGATCAGCATACGGGACATTACAGAACACATTCCTTTAAATTACACAGACGCTATATTAAGAAATTTTAGTCTTAACCCTTGCTAGTGTTTATCCTTAAATTTAATTGAAAATAATGCAAATTTAATTACACTAAAATTTACATTGTATAAATTACTTGTATTGCTTTTTTGTAACTCATGACTAGAATTTTCAAATAAAATGCAAACATTAAATCTTGTAGACAATATAATATATTGACGTTATGATATTATCATAACGTATTCGAAATATTGTATGTAGAAATTTATGATCAACACGACATATTAACTATTTCATTTTGGTTTAACATTACAATATTGTACATAATACAAGTTTTAACGCTCGCGCTATTCACTAAAACATTATCCGATGTTCGTAACTATAGTGTTGGAAGCGGGATTATGATGCAATTGGGAGTTACTATAAAGCAAATTCAGATCACGGCGTCGCCGGCGGTGTTAGCAGCGAACGAGTTCGGTATCTGGTTGATAGCACCCGCGCCGCTCGCCGCTCTGTACTTATAATCTAATATTTGCAATTTACGAGGATCGCGCGAGGTGTCCGCTGGGAACCATTGCGCTGTCATCGACTGAACGTACCTTACTAGCTGCACTTATCCCGCCGATGAAAGCGAGTCTATCGTAGAGCTTTTTACGCCCCTTATGAACGCGTTAGTGTTCTGCTGGGAATATGGTTTATTTGGGATAATGGGCCAATGATCTGGGAAAGAAACCTGAAGGCTTTGGCGAATATTCAAGGGCAACATTGGTGATAGATGACACGTACTTTATTTAGGTCATTGTTAAATGAAATAGCTGCGATTCAATAACTGTCAAATCGTTAAATGATATTACTTACATAAGACAATATATTTATATATAGCGAAAAAGCTTTAGCACAAGTTTTGTGCGGATCTCGTCATAGTTAGGTAAATCTCCAATATCCGCAACGATCGGCTTCCGAAACGCCCCATAAATACAGCTCAACAAAAGACATGAATAATAGCACTATATGGATGGCTCGCGAACTAGCGACGTATTTTTTATTTTTCCCTGATTTTGTAGATATAATGCCATTATTAACTCTACTAGGAAACGTAAAAATAATAATACATTTTGAATGTATTATGTACTCTAAATATAATAAAGTAAAATTTATGGTCGATATTACAGCAATAAAATACAACAATATGGATGAAGATAGCATAATAAAAAAAAAATCCTTAACGAATTTAAAAGTTAATGCTATTCGTAATATGTTTTTGTATTTTAAACAGGCTTCGACTTCGTCTACCAAAAAGCTACATTAAAATGATATGTTACATGACGTTTGAGTTCGGCCATTAAAGTTGGCAATCTTTTCACATTACGGACGTTTAATAACATTCAGCCAGGGCTTGGACTCCATTTTGGCAGAAAAGCTCCACGTCTCGTATCGTTACTTTGAGCCCGGGGCGGGGAAACAACTATAAATTACTGAAACGACAACTCGCTCCACGCCAGATAAAGCTACGCCGCAAAACAATACTCCGGGAGACTTTAGGACGAATGTCTCAGTCGTTACGAGGAAGAATCGTACATCTTTATAGACTGTTTACTTGGAGACGATGCGAATCCTCTTTCTTTGTGATATTAATTTACGGAATTTTACAGCTTTATCTCGAAATATTGTCAAGATAAAATTTAGCTTTAAAAATAATAAAGATATGAGTTTAATGTGTATTACAATATTTTTTATTTTAATTATATCTTTCAACTTTGATTCTTTATTTAGTACAGGTCTTTGGAAAGTCTAACATCATTTTATTAGCTGAAATATTTGTTAATATAGTTCAAGACAAGAGAAACCTGCACGATGGACTTCGATGAAAGAGTGCTTCTCTTAATAATTATTATATAGTCTTAAGAAATGTTTGTCGTTTATAAAAATATTACAAAAATACAATATTTCATTTTAATAAAATAAATAAGACTCAATTGTAACTTATGGCTATCTATAATTCAATTCGTTTTCAAAGGCGAATGTTTCTGAACTCCCAATAATTTAATAAAGAAAGTTTATCGAAGTTGGAGGAGCGTGCGTGGCTGGCACGCTTGCCGCAAAAAGCCGAAAACTTCGATTCAATTAAACTGAAAGTTATACGAAGAAGTTTCGAATGCGGCTAGAAGAGTTGATTGAGGTTGTACGCAGAAAGCAGAGCGCCAGCGACGCTGAAGTGCCTGGTGGCTGCGTTTGAACGATCAAAGCATCTTGTAGTGCACCAGTCTTAAGATTTATCCGAGTAGGGCACACACTTCTATGATCTTATTTTTTTTTTAATTATCATAGCAAGGTGCTTTTTTCCTTTTTCATTAGGTTTGAAACATTCCTTTTTACAATCATCGTGCATTGGCAAAGGCGTTCTCTACATGTAAATTTACGAATCAATACATTGCCTAACCTCCAGCCATTCATCTTCAGTTATTTTTAATTATACCTACGCATGAATTTATAAATGTTAATAGACAGTTCAAACGGACAGATTTTCATGAACAAAAAAGGTGTAGAGTCCGGTGGGACTGCGCTGCGCTGCCTGCGAAAGCCGCTGGTGGGGTGTAAGGGGTGACAAGCATTGTTATGTAAATTGAGGTCGTTATTTCGCTACGAGTGAGGAAAGAGCGCGACAGCAGCCGCCCCACAGAGCCCGCGAGCTTTGCCACCCGTGCACCACAACGCGAAAGACGCTTTGCATAATTGGCAATAGAAGTACCTATATCAGTACAATGAACAGATCCTTGTGAAAAGTATTCGTTGTCAACGTAGCCATCTGTGCTACGCTGATACGGATTTCACAAAAAGGAACTTATTACTGAGCCTACTTTTAAAGCTCAATGTATATTCTAAATAAGTACTAGCCGTGTTTAATTAACTTTACTAATTAAAGAATGCGTTCGAGAGGTAATTTTCAGGGACATAATTTTAAAATAATAGACAAAATTTTTGTTTAAAGAGGTAAAACTCGAAAGTTTCTACCGTCATATTCATATTCCTGGCCAAATTATCCAATATAATAAGTTTCAAAAGAGTAGAGACGACTTTTAAAAGGAAAAGTTCTGCAAAAGCACGTAATGGCTCATCCCGCTCACGATTCCTGCCCCTGAGGCGGAACAGGCGGACCGGCAGCGTCAAATAAGTTTCTAATTGCTTATATTACTAAGTTATATTCGCTCTTGAAAGTAATTAAGTCTCAAAGTTAAAACTACAGCCACGTACTTTATGGTTTCCCGTGATTTTCACTTTTCTAAATGTGCTAGCAATTCGTACCGCAAATTACTACTCTAATAACTCTCGATATATTCAGTCATTCGTTTTTATTATTTTATTAAAGCGAGTAGGTATAAACCGAGCACCGCGCAAGCAAATAATTTTGGCAGAAGCATTATGAAACGGAATAAAATACTAAGACAGGCAGACGCTTAAATTCAGGAGATATGAAGGAACTGTGTATGGCATTCTTGTTTTCAAGACGGCCATAATGCGGTGGATATGGAGCGTGTTTCTGGCGCTACAGTGGCAGTAAATTAAGTAGCACGGCGAAACAGCTACTTTGGCGAAAATGTTTTATCATTTTCTGGAACGTATCATCGTTTGAAATTGGTGTAGTGGTTTAAAAAATAAAAAGCAAACTAATATAAAAACAGAACATTACAGCCTCTTTATGCTTAAAACTTGAAAACACTCGTAAAAATGAGAAGTATAAAAATTCCAGTAAACCATGGATAATTCCGAAAAAGCATTTCTCGAGGGAAAATAAAGAAGGCCACCTTAAATTTAGTATATCGGTCTGCGAGTGTTTACGAGCCAGGCCCCTGAAATAAACAAACCGACGGCTTTGGTGGAGCACAAAGGCCAGGTTCCGGAAAATGGGTGCCTATTCTCATTCTACGTTTCGTCATGACTTGAAATTAAATGAAAACCACTTTAGCACGCAGTAAGGAAAAGCTTTACGAAACAAATCAACATATTCATTCTACTTAGATTATTAAATGTAAACTATTATTTTTGAATTCGAAGAATTTATATTAGTCGATATCAAAGCATCTTCACTGTTATTTTAATTATAGGTAATTTGTGTTGTATTGCTACATTCTTAACAAAAAAATGTAGACATTATGAAAAAATCACTGTGTGATACAGTATAACGATTATGAAATGTTTCACTGAAAGATAATGAAAAACAATGGGCTTGCCTAATTATAGAATTCAATAAAATAAAAAGAATGAATAATATTATTGTAATATATATTCAAATCAAAGAGAAAGGGATTATGTGGTGGTTACTACAGATAAATGGACGCGTAGGGATAAAACAAGCAAAAGGGCGGACATGAATTAAAACATTAACAATAGGTAATTTTCGTTCGGTTAACGAGCGGCGAGCGCCATTGTCACACTCCTACCAAAGTCGATTATAATATTGTATAATACCCTCCAGCATATATGACCCAATATAATATATGTAATATTTTATAATTGTTCTAAATACAGAGTAGAAACATTGTGTTTGTACAATAATAGTGTCTTGAATTCTTGATCTTATATTTCAATGATTAATAGTATGAATTGCTTTTAATTAATAAACCTGATTCGTGGCATAAACGAAGTGCTTATAAGGCGATATCATTTTATTTCAGGGTGATTAATTCAGTCTTCTCAATAATACTCACAGAAATCAGTAGACAAAGAACATATTCATGAAAGACGTATACCCCGGAGACGCTAATGATAGAGCATAAAGCGTGACGTCGTAAAAGCATCGCATTAAGCGCTCTCTGCCAGAAGCTGCCCGTAATCTATTCGGAGCTATTTTAATTAGCATCGTAGTATAATAAAGCGAGGGTGAAGTTTTTGTGGCGTCTCGGACGATGTTTCCCGAGTCGCGCAGCCCGGCTGACGCCAAGCAGGCCCGCCAGGGAACTCCAGCCTGGGAATACTTATAACAACTTCTCGCTCTGTAAACTTATCGAGTTCCCTGCTCAAACTCGTGCTAATAATAAATGTTGCCCGATGAGTCGGATATTTGCTGGCGGTACATACACGAGCTCAACTTTATATCAAACTATTGAACGTGGGTTATTCTTCAAGTTTTAACGTAATAACAAATTTAGGATGAATTATTATGTACAATACACGCTTTTAAGAGAGGCAATATCAGTTATTTTATTTTATAAGTAACAACATAAAGCTTCATTTAAAAGCATTTAAGCAAGTTACAAAAACAAACAATTGCTTTATTCAGAGGTGGCGTACAACAGAATATTTTTCCGTAGCGCCGTGTGGTTAGGCTAGTAGTAAAATAGGAGCTATCTCGGTACACTAAATCTGCCTGAACGTGATAGCCCCACAATCGTTTTCGCGGCGGCTCTTGTTTCACGCACCGCCTACGCCTGAAGCACCACAACAATATTCCCCTCATTCGAAATATTTTAAAAATTGTTCTACGTTTTTATTAGCCTCTACCGAATTTTTTTGTCTTTACTCTTTAGTCAAAATATATAATGCAATGTATGTTTATTTTATACTATAGTAAAATCATTTTCACAATATTTTCTATACCAAAAAATAAAGAATTTTCAGTGGAAATGCAATATCGCTAGAAAGTCGTTTTTATAGATCTAAAATCGACTAGTCTCATTCCGGGTCGAAGGGACAGTTCAGTCGTCGTGACATTTGATATTAAAAAAGTTTTTTTCTTAAGTACACGCAACGTGCTGTGATTTCGCCGCAATAAAATGAAATACTTTTGCCAATTTTTTTTTTTTGAAGTTTACCGATCGAATTATTGGACATTCCTTCTTCGCTTTTAATTAAAATGCAATATTAAATCGATTATCTAATATTATCAATTCACAATAGCAAAAAACCTCTTTCTCTTCTTATTGAAAGAATGTTACAAGCAGTATTTAGATGACATTATCTTTATTTTCTTTACGCTCTGGGAACATTGATGTTAAGTACCCAATATAAATCTGAACAAAGCGACATTTGTCCAGTATAAGGCCCGTACAGGTCAGGTGGCACACGGTAAAAGCGTTGAAAGCATACATAAATTTACACGGTGCGAACTCTATATGAGACGCAGGTGTCGTTAAGTACAAAAGCGTAGGCTAAGCCTATAACTAAAGCATATAAGAGTAAAAGTTAACAACGTTTAGAGTTCAGTTTACTTGAAATATATTTCCTGCAATTTATAAATTATTTCATGAAATATACGAGCTTATCGTTTTCCATACTACGTCTTAAAGATTTTGCCTTTCAGATAGCGATATAACCATTATATTTGTTCAATACGATTTACGATATTTTACCCTTACGGAAGCAATAACGATAATCATAACCATTACTAAGGATACTGGAGATAATTTTCTTAATACACAGAAACTGCTTTTTCCTCTTTGCTTATTCTCCTTTTTTATTTAAACGGAGAAAATTTTAACGTTGGATATTTAATTGTAAAAAAGGTACAACTAGTGAAACGAGTTCGAAAATTATAATAAATATTTAATAAAAAAAAAATATTTTATAACTTATTGAATTCTTAAATAACTTTTTAAATTAGTTGAGAGACTTTATTTTATTTTATTCATAAGAGTGTATAAAATATAAATTTATAGATGTAAATTAAAATAAATGGATTCAGTCCAAATTGCAATCATATAAAATTGTGTTAATCATTTGTAACACCATTTTGTGAGATGAAGAAAATCTTGTGCGCAAAATTTAAAACGAACATGTCCAACAATAACTAAATCAAATATCAAGGGAGCAGCGTGTGTACTGGCGAAGACAGACCTCGCTAACGAAGTAAACAATAAACGGCGACATTTCGCGTCCAACAGAGTCGGGATAACACCGGGACAAAGACAAAGGGCCGATGAATCTGATTATTTCGTTCCAATGTTTCCTCAATCCCGTATGAAATCTAAACAAACCCCGCGAACCAAAGTTCCTTTGAGGACTGGACATATCTGTCAACATTCAGCACTTATTTTATTTCAATATTATTTTCTACTATATTTTCTAATGTATTTTACAACGAGTATCGAGTAAATGAAAAGGGTTAGATAGACTAAACTCGTGATAGTGATTCAATGCACTTTGCATAAAGCAATTAAACAAGCCGTTTTTCATGAAACGCGTAAAAACAATAAACTACGTCACTACATGTTAGGTATTTCATTTACAGTGGTAAACGGAACATAAATTATTTGTACGATGTGAGTGTAACCGTAGAGCTTAGACTATTCCGAATTCCGTACGTACGCTCGCAGCTTGCGGCAATGGTTGCCGGTTGCCGCCTAGCTCTCCAACCGACAACGACACACGACACCGAATAGCGCGCCGCTTGAATTCCATTCCTTGACGCTGTATTTTATGTTGTCACATCGAATTTTAATATTCTTTATTGTGTTCCTCAACTATCACGCAAATAATGTTTGTGGCATGTGTAACACATCAAAATGTGTATTATATTATTTCGAAATTTTATCCATTTGTACCTATGCTTTTGTATATTTTTGTGAAAGATATATTCTAAACATATAATTTAAGTACAAACTGGTGTGAAAACAGCTTCACTTCAAAATTGCAAAATACAATTCCGAGTTAAGAAATAATCATAACGCATCTCGCGACCCGCTTGTAAGCAACTTCCTGTTTCTCGGCGCATACAGAACTAAGTCTTGGAGGAGAAACTTTTGATATACGTTAATGTTACCTACAGTTGTGAAGGATTGCTCTAAAGCGTAGGAGGAAGCAGGCGTGCACTGCGCGTTATTTACGACTGGCGATTCCGGCACCATTGCTTTTAAGGAACTTTGTTCAGCAGCAAATACAAGCGATACTTTGCGAAATCCTTTTACGTTATAATCCGCGTACTGGGTAGTGTATATTAAATATATTTTTTCTTAGAGTTTTATTAAATCCTCGATACCTTCGAGCTTTAATCTTCCACACCTTTTTTGTTATGATATATTTTTGTAGGAAGATTTAGCGAGTTTCATTTTACCTTAACTGCAACATCAGAGATACATTTTTATCTGGGGAGCAAACTTGCAGGCGTTTCAGGGACATAAAACCTTACTTAGCGAGCCACAAATCCTCGTAACGTTAAGCCGAGATAAAACACTAAGCTCGCACCACAACGCGATGGAGCTCAAATTTTTCACCTGCGAGCCGACCGGCAAAATGTGGGCCACACGCGATATTACTTACACAAGAAATATGACGCTCCATAATGAAACTCCGGCTACCGTTAATCACGTATTATTATTCAAATTTATATCTTCTTGTCTAAAAGGAGTGGATTTTATGGCCTTACCAGACCGCTCCACATGTTACGTGTGGAATTTGTAAATCGTCGATTTTAACTGTTTATGAATTAGATTAAACTATAAAGGTCTGATATAATATTCGTCACATTGAGTACAAAAAGTAATTATTTGTTATGAATGTACATATGTTTTAATTATTTAGACACACCCTTAAACTTTAAGCCGTATTTAGTAGACCACATATCTGAAATTGTAAGACGGGAGGATTAATAAAGCCATTAATTACGCTTTACGCGCAAACAGTATAAATCAGGATGTAACGTAACATGCCTCTAAGACATTGGTGTAACGCAACAAAGCCACAATGAAATTTAAATCGCTTTTAAGTATTTAATACAAGTAACAAAACGCATACTTTAATGTAGAGCTTTTTGTGATCGCATTGCTAAAGTTTATCTATTTTAGTCCGGCTATACGGTGTATACAGAAGTTATTTTAAATGTCCAATTAATTAGTAATGTAATTCTGATTTAACTGATGTCTGTAAAAAATAATTCATACATTCAATTTAAAAATAATTCATACATTCAATTTAAAAAAGAAATACAACAAAATGTTTTTTTACATCAGTTCTGTATTTAGAAATAAATTAGATGATTATAATCCCATAGGCAATAACAATATGACTCTTGATACAAAGCAATAAGTATGAAAAGATAAATAACGTTAAAATTATTGAAGCGTACGTAAACGTTTTTAGGCCCTACTTATAGATAAATTATCCGGCCGCGTCCCAATAGCCTTAGAGAAAATGCCGATATTTCTTAAAAGGGTAAGGGGTATGAAACAAAAAAGCTATTTTTATTTAAACCCTACGGAAAAGCTTTGCCATTATAAAATAAATGTTTGATACCGAATTATATGTGTACATATTAAAAAAAATAATAAGTTTCGGAAGTTCCATTTAGTAAATTTTTTACGAATGAGACTTACCTCATAAATTTTAATTAAAATTACTTACAGAAAATATGAGTTAACCGTTTCAACAAAAAAAAAAATAACTGGAAAGCTTTCGCCCGAGCTGTGTTTGCATCTAGGGTCGTGGGATTAACGAAAATTAGATTTCAATAAGACGCTTGTGTCGAGGCAAGGAACAAATCTGAGGCAGAGCCCAGTAATGCCGAGACGGTCACGCTCCTCCTTTTAATGCAACGTCAGCTTCCTAACCTCGTCCCAGTATTGCTCGAACCAGTGTATAATACGCGAACCCCTCGTAGACTACCCTTTTGACTATTTCTAAAGCAGTTAATAGAGAAACATTCGGTAAACTATTCAAGTTGAAATTTTAAAACGATAGCAAAATTAATTTTGTTTATAACGACGTCTCCAAAACAACCAAGTTCAAATCACTAAAACAACAACAACACTCCTTCATAAGCATATCTCTATCATTAGATGATTATATTACACCTTCTCGTTTACCCTATACAGAATTGCAGGGTTAATAAATGTGATAACCCGTTCATTACAGTGTCGCGCACCTAGATGCGTGTTAAGATACGTGATATTAATATGAATAAGAGACTCGGGAGGAATATCCAAGTACGAAATAAATTGCAAAATGTTATAGCTGTGAAAATCTCACTTCTTCGAATACCGTAACATAACCTCGTTTGTCTTACACATATACGTCATCGTTTGCAGAAGCGAAGGTGTCTGTGTTTTACGACCATTGTGGTATGTCCGCACTTTAAGCGGATATAGCAAATAAAAACAAGAAAAACGACATAAAACACGATAGCAATACAGAGCCTTTCCGAATAAAAAGGTCGCATCCAAAATAAATTATTTCCCGATTCGGCCGTTACGATTCGAATTGAAAAGAACGTCGTAGTATAGAGATTTTTCTAGCCACGAAGAGAGTGAATACAAATAGGCATATAAACGCAAATGAAATGGCATCATGGATCGTATGAACGACTCGAATCAAGCAATAACTTATCAATGGTGTATATCAGCGAGAAACAATTTCCACTGACAATGAATGTATGAAATTGTTTCTCGATATTCCTTATAAAGCATCGCGATAAGTCTATCATGTTCATGCAAGCGAATCTTGAATTATTTATTCATTACATACCCGTACGCGGCGCACGTTCTCAAAAGATAACTCGTATAATTCGTGCAAGGACTCTACGCAACCCAACGAAACAATAGCAGATTATCAAACAAAACGACGTAAACAGTCCTCGAATAGGAGAAACGGGTTAAGGGCTCACAGGATGTCCGCATCGCGTCTTGAATACTAGACAGACATCGACGCTAATCGAGCCCAACATTACCTATAACACTCAAACTGTCATAAACGAAACTACGACACTTAGCAAATAAAGGTTCAAATTAAATTACCTTCAAAATAATTATTATGAAAAGTCACTTGAAAATAAACAATAAAAAATAATTTTATTTGCAATGTACTCGTATGTTGTGTATATTACGCTGCTGTATATCTTAAATCATATATGAAATAAAATAAAATTACATAATATATGATTTATAATCACATATAACTTAACTTTAGTGAAGTAGAGATTTACAAAGGTATCTCTACAGTGACAATTCGTAGCCTTTCCGCCGTAGAAGGGTTTTGCTACAAACCGACTACGTAACCTCTTAAGCCCGAGTCACTTAAAGAAAGTCTCGCTTGGATACTTCTAAACGACACTGTATATTTTTTATTCAACAATATAAATACGTAAATTAAAAATTTATTTCAATAGTTTCAGTTCTACTATCATCCATCGTAAGAATTATTATTCAATCGAAATTCGAAATCGAATTCTTATGTGTACACGAAAATCATACATAATTAGAAACATTGATACATAATAGTTGTGAACTATTTAAAAATAATATACAATATAGACAATAAAAGCTAATTGCTAATGCCCAAACCAAAATCTACTTGGTATTACGCGTCGATGAGTAAACAGTGCGACACAGTTTGTAATGAAAAAAATAAAGGCTCGACGACGCCCGAATATATGAGAACGGCGATAAACAGGAGGATTCGTTCCAAGCGGAGGGTCGATACCGAAATACATTATTCCCCGATCCGAGTGTTCCGATTCAAATTGAAAGAGCACCTCCAACATGAGATTTCTCAGGCGGCGAGTGGGTGCAGAATATAAATCGCCATATAACCAGAAACGGAAACACTGAATTTACTTTTGTGGTAAGCCCTCTTGTTTTAGTAGTTCTTTATTGCTAATGACAAGCCTTCGTAGATTAGTATGATTGTACACGTACATCGTTAACCATTTGCTATACTTCAATTATAAACATAAAACTCCATGCTACGAACTCCGATCGCTACTAAGCCACTCAACGTAAGCCAAATTCGCCTACTTATGCAGTAAAAATGGGACATACGCCTCCCCTCATCGGGTATTCTGTTCAATTCACAACACACCCAGCCGATATTTACGTAACAAACGTATTTGCTGACTGCTGACATTGTTTTCTTTTATTTAACTGGCATTTATTTAATGGCATAATGTGTTAACTGTCAACACTTCCGCAGCATAAATATAGATAAGATTTGAGATACTTTACATTTTTAACCAAATTCTTTCTTCCGTTCAGTTATGAATTAATTAACTGGTATGCCTGAAGCAGCATTAGATGGAATATCAGTCCACAGCCTCCCAGACATTCTAACTTTATTAAGGCGACGCTGGCGCTGTCGCTGAATCAAGGTGACGCGCTTTCACAATGCTCTATTCAGATTTAAATAGCTTTACGTCCAATTGCGCCTCAATATGGCGCTAGCTCTCAGATAGTTGTTTCATTAAACAAAGATTTGAGAGATAATTTTACTGCATGAAAGAGAACCGCCTGAGGTATTCAATTTTAGGGGACTTTGTTAGGGAATTACGTTCCTTGGATGAATTGTTTTTGGTATTATATGTATGTCATAAGATAAAGGGAATATATTACTTGTGTATAATTAAGTACTAGCTTCGCCTTTTTAGAAGAACGGCTGTAAATGTAACTGTAAGTACATGGTAAGACGGAAATTTCTCGAGATGTCGAGGCGGTGAGGAGTTGGGTCAACCTAACTTTGGCAATTACGGCGGCCACATGTCGAAGAGCGTTGCTACATTTGTTACCTACTAGCGCAATATACTTCCGAGTTTTTGAGAATAAACTTTTGATTACATGTGTAAACAATAATAGCACACTACACAATGGCTCATGTGCTTCTAAAAGTTTCAAAATTATAGATTTCGAAAGGTGCTCACTCAGTACCACATAAATAGAAGAGTTAAACAAAGTTTATCAGCAAAGGATGTAGAAATAACCGAAGTTTTGCTATTACCCAAATGTGATTGCAAGCAATTGGAAACTACATACACAGCAGATATGACGGTGGCTTCGTATGAAATGGTTGCATCGTAAGTTTATTACTCGAAGTAGGTATTCTAGCTTCAAGCGCTTTGAAACTTTGTCGTGATAAATTGCTATGTCATGTGACTACATCCAGTCTCTCCATGTTATCTTTATCCATATGAAGTAGATTATACCGACATTTTTGTTTTCAGTATACAACAGCAGCATTTTTTATGAGCTTATAAATATAATGCTCACATATTTCGACTACTTTGTCGGTCTAGACTCTAGCGATTACGATTTTCGTGAAGTCCCCAAGTTCGAAATCTAAGTTGAATGAAATATTATTGAAATTACAAAAATAAAATAACAGCTCCAAGCCAGACATAGCCAGAGTGTTTAATTTTGTCACAGTCTCAATAAGCTACTTTTACTATCTATTATCATATCAATTTCGTATAGGTAGTCCCTACAATAGCGTCTCCCATTTCAGAATGGTATGATGTATCGCGAGTGGGAGTAAAATTGGAAACGCTCACATAACTCGACTTGTTTTCTCTTTGAGAAAAGAGTTATAAATGGCGACGATCGATGTACGACATCTTACTTGGCCATGAATTTAATTGGCTAATTTTATAGAAATAACATTTTTATATGTTGATTGATTGTAAATGGATACGGAACAAGTGCCTTGAAAAAAAAAACATTTTTATATGAAAATTTGTATAAGTACCTTTCATTTAATCGTAACATACAAACCCATATCAATCAGCAACAAAAAGTTATAAGTACAAACGAACCTTTTCATTTTTGTAATGAGAAACACGTCACGGGACGTTAATGAGTAATTTGTGTTGACTTTTATAGCAGGTACACTCATATAAAACAGGTGATTTAAAACTTTCCATCATAATAACAATCGCAATAAATAAAAACTTGATGAATGTTTTTTTTTTAATTATACATTTATTTACATAAAAAATGTAAATATTTTTATAAAGGCGATATTTTTTACATGCAAAATTTTGCAAAGGTTTTTTTTTATGTTTACGCCTGATGGCAAGCGCTTGAGTTTAATTACCTACGGTCTGTAATATATTATGAAAATTGAAATATCATCTGTTTATCTCTTTGTTAGTTATCTCGAAAAAAAGGATACGTTTTTATGTATGCAAAAGGCCAAAAAATAAAAAAATATGGAAGTTTTGCTAACTATTTACGAATATTTGATTCTCTATTTGAATTTAGATGGCATAAGCAAACCGATACCCATTCAGTTCTAATTTTAAAGGGCGTGCCCTAAAACGACTGAGGCGCAATTCGTAGGGGATTTTTTGATGTTATTTGTACCTAAAACATAGAAGCCAGCTGTCGCAGCGATGAACTACGAGGTCTGCTGGCGTCGGTTATGCGTGAAAAGCCACAGGGTTTTTCAAACTTAAGTAAAATAATTCGCGGGATTTTAAGCTCCTTTTTTATACTTCCAAATATCTATTTTTTAAGGACATAATTCACACATTATTACAGTACTTTTACGTGGAACGGTTTCATACGCTTGCTTTTATATCCACAAAGGCTAACTAACCAGATCATAACTTATGCAGCAAATATACAGGCTAAAATGAATAGTTAATTGAAGCGAACTGCGCGTAACTACCAATTTTGAAATTTTGCATCACATTAAAATTTGACAGAAAACAATATAAAAACACCTTGTTGCATATCAAGTTGGATCAGACGGAATATAAATGTTACGCTCCAAAAAGAAAACGCTCATTGAGCGAAAAAATAGCTGACTTCGCGTTATGGTTGCAGGAAAAAAATCACAACGGGAAGTTCGTGTTTTGGTTCTAAGCAAAACGTTCACAACGCGTTGTGGCAATGAAGAAATCACACCGCGCGTTCTGAGCATCAATTGGTATGTACCACAACACGATGGACAGGCCTTTATTATCTACTTGAAACAATTTAAAATTGTCGAAACAAAAAGCTTTACTTCCCTTTTTATTTTAGGTACATTACTTACATGCAATTTACAAATGACAAATAATTTGTGTTCAATATTTTATTACTAAATACTTGTATTCTTTTTGGTTTCAAGTGGGCTGAGACAGAACATAATATAGCGTGTTAGGTTAACTTTTAACTTAACTTTGAACCGCACAAACCGAGCGAGCGTGCCATGTCAGCGGCCGGCGAATGTTTGAATCGACTTTTTGTAAGCATTTAAAATAGTTTCAAGTAGCCTATCTAGTATTAGGATAGATTACGAAGGGCCGTTTTCCTCCCCACCACTTGCTAATAGGTTATGACAAACCATTTGACACGTTTTGTCGCATATTTTCATACATTGTAACTTTAAGCGTAACAGAATATATACGGAATTTTCGAAACTGTCGGTATCATTCACCACTCCGATGGTCTGACCAATAATTGTTCATTAAGTCCTATACAGCGTTAAGGAAAATTAGCGCATCACCCTTGCAAGCAGCTTTACTGCATCAATCCAAACAACATTAATGTTAACGACTTTTTTTAATTAACAGTTTTAAAAATTTAAGGTTTTCATTATTAAATTTTTTTATTGCCTTTGAACTCGCATTACTCTACGCTGCACACTTTGCGTAGGCAAAATATTTGCGTAGAAAAAATACAGAGCAATAAATAATAATCGAGGCGGCAAATATTTTTTTGTTTCATCTTTTTTTGTGTTTATTAGTAAGATGTAAAAAGTTGTAGAACAAATATTGGTGGGAATGATGTAGTGAAAGGATCCTGCAAAGGATGATGTGCTAACTTTAACCCTGTATACAGGGTGTCCCACCATCAGTATACTTAGCTTAAAGGAGGTTATAGTTTTGCATATGCTGATTACGTAAAAAATACTTATAACAATCCAGACGCATTTTTTTCTCAGACAGATGAATTCTTAAATATATGTGTAAACCCCTAACCAGCAACCCGCCCAACTTTGCCATCCGCACGTGAGCTATCGTTAAGATTGTTTTCATAGACAAAATAGTGTAAGTAAAACAAAATAGTGTAGTGTAAAATATAAATGCTAGTAAACCGATAGTGAGACACCCTGTATATGTACTGACCTGCAGGCTGGGATGCACGGCCAGCTGCAGCAGCGTGCGCACGACGCCCAGGTGCCCCTTGTTGCTGTGTGCTGTGTACTGACCTGCAGGCTGGGATGCACGGCCAGCTGCAGCAGCGTGCGCACGACGCCCAGGTGCCCCTTGTTGCTGTGTGCTGTGTACTGACCTGCAGGCTGGGATGCACGGCCAGCTGCAGCAGCGTGCGCACGACGCCCAGGTGCCCCTTGTTGCTGTGTGCTGTGTACTGACCTGCAGGCTGGGATGCACGGCCAGCTGCAGCAGCGTGCGCACGACGCCCAGGTGCCCCTTGTTGCTGTGTGCTGTGTACTGACCTGCAGGCTGGGATGCACGGCCAGCTGCAGCAGCGTGCGCACGACGCCCAGGTGCCCCTTGTTGCTGTGTGCTGTGTACTGACCTGCAGGCTGGGATGCACGGCCAGCTGCAGCAGCGTGCGCACGACGCCCAGGTGCCCCTTGTTGCTGTGTGCTGTGTACTGACCTGCAGGCTGGGATGCACGGCCAGCTGCAGCAGCGTGCGCACGACGCCCAGGTGCCCCTTGTTGCTGTGTGCTGTGTACTGACCTGCAGGCTGGGATGCACGGCCAGCTGCAGCAGCGTGCGCACGACGCCCAGGTGCCCCTTGTTGCTGTGTGCTGTGTACTGACCTGCAGGCTGGGATGCACGGCCAGCTGCAGCAGCGTGCGCACGACGCCCAGGTGCCCCTTGTTGCTGTGTGCTGTGTACTGACCTGCAGGCTGGGATGCACGGCCAGCTGCAGCAGCGTGCGCACGACGCCCAGGTGCCCCTTGTTGCTGTGTGCTGTGTACTGACCTGCAGGCTGGGATGCACGGCCAGCTGCAGCAGCGTGCGCACGACGCCCAGGTGCCCCTTGTTGCTGTGTGCTGTGTACTGACCTGCAGGCTGGGATGCACGGCCAGCTGCAGCAGCGTGCGCACGACGCCCAGGTGCCCCTTGTTGCTGTGTGCTGTGTACTGACCTGCAGGCTGGGATGCACGGCCAGCTGCAGCAGCGTGCGCACGACGCCCAGGTGCCCCTTGTTGCTGTGTGCTGTGTACTGACCTGCAGGCTGGGATGCACGGCCAGCTGCAGCAGCGTGCGCACGACGCCCAGGTGCCCCTTGTTGCTGTGTGCTGTGTACTGACCTGCAGGCTGGGATGCACGGCCAGCTGCAGCAGCGTGCGCACGACGCCCAGGTGCCCCTTGTTGCTGTGTGCTGTGTACTGACCTGCAGGCTGGGATGCACGGCCAGCTGCAGCAGCGTGCGCACGACGCCCAGGTGCCCCTTGTTGACGGCGATGTGCAGCGGCGTCTGGCGGCGGCGGTTGCGCGCGTTGAGGTCGGCGCCGGCGGCGGCCAGCGCGCGCAGGGCGGCGGGCTCGTCGCCGAACGCCGCGTGGTGCACGGCGCGGTCCCCGTCGCGGTCCTCCGCGTCCGCCTCCGCGCCCGCCTCCACCAGCCGCTGGATCACGTCCACGTGCCCGTTCTGCGCGGCCGCCTGCACACAAACACGCACTAATATTGTAATGCGACACTTTTGCATTTGTTTAATTTTTAACTGACTTGAAAAGCAAATGTTCTGATTTTGAGTGCATTTTTTGGGTATTTTTTGCAACTTGCAACTTTCAATTATTTTTTATTTGAAAGGCTTGCGTGTCCCATTTAAATTTGATCAAGTCGACAATTTTGAAGTAAAACTTCTTTAGGCGCGACTAGGGAGTAACTCAGATTTTTTTTCTGACGGAAGTAACGCTGTGTAGTTTCCGCCATTTAAAAATAATAATTCTGATTGGTTGTAAGTATATGTCATATACTACACGCTTCTTGACTTATACGCCAGCTAGTGGCAAATATCATAATCAATTAGGATTATTTATTTTCAAATTTTCAAACGGATCAATTGTGAATAGCAAAGTGAATGAAAAATTCAACAGTTTTAAAAACATTATTTTAAATTGCAAAATTTTTTGAAAATCTCTAAATATACTTGTTTATTTATTACTTTTAAAATAAGTAAATTAAAAATAAATTTTCTGACAATTGCGACATTTTATAATATTCAATAACAAGGTTATATTGACATGTGCGTTTTACTTCAATCGCGCGTAAAGGTTACACGCACACACTTTTTTTTCAATAACATTCAGGTATCGGTTTTTGTCTTTACGCATCAGAATGGTTTTATAAAATATAAAGTTAAAAATAAGTACAAGTGATTTTAATTACCATGGAAATTATCCTTTAACCACGTATGAGTTATCCAGTCATTCTAACTGATAATACTGATGACACCAGTGTACCTGCAGCGCGGTGTGCCCCGCGTACACGCCGTTGACGTCGGGCTGCGCGTCAGCCCGCGCCAGTATGTCCGCGCAGCGCGCCGCGTCGCCGTTGGCCGCCGCCTTCACGAGCTCCTCGTTCGCGCTGCCGTGCGACTCGAACAACCGCTTCAGCAGCACGGATAGACGCTCACCTGTTAATAAACACGATGGATTTATTATTATAATTCGATATAACTTTAAAACTCGATGGATAAAAAAACTACTTTTTTATCACTGTTCAAAATGGGACAAGCAGCCCTCTAATCCTACTAACATTAATTCGAATATTTGTGAGAATTATGTATGTTTGTTAGTTGTTACGCTTTCACGAAAAAAACTACTGTACGTTTTTAGATGTAACTTTACAGTAATATTATCAGAATAAAACATGAGCTTGATTTTGCCTGCGGGTCGGCAAAAATAGTACTATTAATTATTATAGATAATACAATAATATAATTAGAAAATAATATGTAAAACATTGTTTTTTCTCACCACTGAACTCACCAGGGGAGTAATACGGAAGGCTGCCATCAGATGAAACAAGCTTAGTAACTGCATTCGGATTATATGTCCAGGTCATATTACAGACTTCCACTTTAAGGTCGTTGTCGTGATATATCTGTTGCACGCGACCTATTTTACCAAGGGTCTGTAAAGAATTGTTGACATTAAGGTATATTTCGATAATTTCAGTTCAAAATATACATTTTTTTATTTGTTATATGAACAGAAAAAATTCAATCATTATTTTCGATATCATTTTTTTGCCATAACGGGAAATCACCTAGCCTCTCAACCACCCGTGATTTTATTTCGAAACTTTAAAACTTTATCATTCCTAAATGTTGTTCTATTCCTACTATAAAAACTTAATATTAAATTCAACAAAGGTCGCGTTCCATCGATAAAATATTGTAAGGTACAAAAAGACGCGCGTCCATTTTTTCTACCATTTGATTAAAACCAAAATATTCCCTAAACAAATTTCTTATTCCCTAAGAAAAATGTCAACTCACAGGCGCCATAGTCTCCGCCCATTCCCCATGCCCCCGTTGCAATGCTTTCACTCGTTCTTTATCAGAACAGACTTGAACAATATCGCCGACTGCAAACACACTACTGCCAGAAGTATTGCCGCCGGACGTCGAAGCGCTCATATTTGCACTGCACACCTGTGAACATTTTTTTATTTATAGGAGTCGTGATGTTAAAGTAAATTAACAGTAATTGTCATATACGTAACATTTTTAATATTCGGGCTAGTGAAATATTACAGTAACACATTATTGAAAAAAAAACGATTAAAATATGAATACCAAATTCGTCGCTTTCGCTATACATTGAGCGATTTCTTTTTATTATATAGAAATTTAAGCAAAACATTTTCAAAAATTTAATGAATATAATTTTTTATGACATTCAGGGCCGATTTTTCAATGCTTGGATAAAACTTATCCATCCAATAAAGTATTACACGATAATATTAAAATGTCACGTAAACTGTCAAATATGGGCAATTAGAATACGTTTTTACAATGGTAGTTTCATACATTATTTGACGAATAAGTTTTAACCAAGGATTGAAAAATCAGCCCTCAATCTACTGTGTCATCTACACATCTGTTGTTTGTGCATTCATTTAATTATTTATAACCGGATCCAAAAACATATTTCGGGACTAACCACTGTGCATCATGAATTTACAAGCACGTTAATCACTGACTTATTAATACATACACAAAAATTATGGAAAATGTTAAATTACCTTTGTCAACACAGCAGGATTGAACGTCCACCGATGGCCACTTGGATAAGTAACCACAATATCATGATCCTCATCGATACCCACAACAGTACCAGTTGTACTCAGACATTCGAACATTGCATCTATCCACCCTCCGTGGCCAAGCTGTAGTGACTGTACTATCTCCAAGTCGAGGTTTATGTTGACCTTTAATGAGAGAAATTATATATATTTGATTTGATATATACATTGTATGTAAAATTATTATGAAGTATTGTCAGTTTAAATGCCATTATTTAATTGTTTTTTTTAGCTTTAATTAGCTTTCACTACCCATATCATATGGCCATTAGTGAAGTCTATTTATTGGGTAGAGTGATTAATTAAGAGAAGAAGGAGCTTCCTATCATTAAGTTTCTATTAAAAAAAATACATAGTTAAAAGTTCTATAGATATTTTTATTAATATAGCAATGGGAAAGGAATTGACTTACTTTAGTAAAGGTTAATGTAATAACTCACCTGATCTCCAATTTGCAAGCCATGGGGCCCTGTGTTACCAGGTCCAAGCTCCCCCAATAGAGGCAGATGCTCTTTATAAACATTTTGACCTTTTACATCATTCACTACCTATAAACGAAAACACGAAATGTTAAATAATGTTGATTAAAAATGCTGAGTATTGAATTTAAATAATTTTACTTTCACTTTCCAAGTTACTCTTCTTTACAGAATTATGGACATTGAAATGATAACATTTCTTAAACACAATAAAATAAGGCCCCTGTGAAACATAGAACTTTTCCAAAAAATGGCATAAAAAATATAAATATTACAAATATAACATACGCTCACAAATGAATACATACTTTTAAATCTGCCATGCCTTCAAATCCAACTCTATAAAGATTCTTAGCTCCATTATCCCATATTACATAAGCAGCTGAGCGAGGACTGGCTGCAGACCAGTCCTGCACTTCATTTACTTTTCCACGCCTGCCGTTTCCACCATCCTGGTCTTCCCATTGCCAATCAACCTTATACAAAAAATTTACTTATTAATTTCATTGGTACTTCACTAATAAAAGTGAAGAGAATATTGCTTGTGGACCATTGTTTGTAATGTAAGCAAACAAATATGTTACTAATCATTATTATTCAATATATCCTTGCCATTAAAATTTAAGAACACAATAATGCACATCAATTATAAAGATGTAAAATCTCACCCCTCTAACAACTCTAGCTCCAGGAAATATTCCTCTAACAGCTTGCTTTTTACTTTTTCTCCTTGGTTCTACAAGACATCTCTCTGTTCCTGGTGCACTTATTCTATAGAATCTATGCCTCAAATTGTGCTTATCTCCATGGTAACAGACTGAGCATAAATCATAATTACTACACTCTGCACATTTCCAGCGAATACCTATAAAATTCAAATTAAATTAATTAAAAAAAAAAACAAAGGACAACACATAGCATTCCAAAATTTTACACATGTAATATATTTTTCATATAATTATTACTGTAATGTAGTAATGATTTATAGGCAACATTTTAAATTAACTTTAAAATACAAATTATATAACTGGAATAAATATCCAACTATTGGAGAAAATCTTATTTGAAATAAAATAACATTTACCAAATATAGGTTGTTGGCGGCATGTATCACACATGGTACCGTCGTGTTTTTCCCCTGTGGGTGCACTGTCCAGAATACGCAGGTCGTATGCTCCTGAACATCGATAGTTTGCAGCGGTTCCATTATCCCAAACTACTACCACTTCTTCCGGAGATTCAAAATTGCGTACCGTGCCTACGTGTCCTTCACCTCCATCCTAAAAATAGCGAAATTTTAGAGGAAATATTAAGGATCTAAATGTTCATTGCATGCTTTAAAAAATATAATGATAAAATATCATAGAAATAACTACAAAATATACTCTACCTGTTTGCCCCATTTCCAATCAGGTCCTCGTATTACACGAGCTCCTACCCCTTCCATCATAAATCTAGTCGCTCTTGACGATGTTGTAGCTCCTGCCACATTTGATTCCATTTTCAGGAAATGACTAATATAATAATATTTAGGCAAACGACATAAAAGCAAACTTTAATCGTATACACAATATTGAGAATTAGCATTGGCATTTGGCATTTGTAAACTAAAACTGACGTTTCAATTTGACATTACAATTGTTTGACAGATGACATTTAAATTTCATACATAACATTTTTTTATTTTTACTTATTTATGTACCACAGAGGGAGAATGTTTAGAACAATAACCCTTATTCAAACGCGAGCCTGTGGAAGAGCTAACAAAAAAATAAGATACGTTCCTGGGTAATTTTGGGTCGTAGATTTCAAAAATACACACAAAAAAGGGGTTAGTGGGGGGGAAGTACCCTTTTTTCGGTGGGAAGTATATATCCCGTCATCTGTTCTCTGTTGTAAAAAGTTTGGAAAGGTGGGAACTATAGCTCCCAGTGTCCACTCCAGACATCAATATTTTAAAACACTAGTTAGTTGCCCTGACTCCACTTGTGAATTTAATGTTATCGTAAAAAATTATAAAGATCAAGTTTTTTAATAAAGGAGGTGAAAGTACTCATCAATGCAAGTTTCTTTTACTGAGGGAAGAATTCGGGAATTGAAAAATGAATGACTTCAACATAAAAATGGCATTTTTCTAAAACAAAATAAAAACAATAGGTAAATACTAATGTATTGAGTTGAGATTTCTAATTATCTGATCAGGAAATAACGAATAACAATAAATAAGTTGCATATACCAACTAAAAAAGATTTTTTAGACACACAGATTTTATATATAGAATTTCCGAATGTCGTGTGCAGTGATGAACACTGGGATGATATCTTCCCACTTAAAGACTTAATTTCAATCGACTCTACCAAGGTATAAACGAATGATTCTGGGCATATTTTTACGTTTCACGCAACCGTAATATAGTCTACTTTACATAGCTAGAACTCAAATCTACTTATCTAATTTTTTTTGAGCACTACACCAAAAACTAAAAAATAATGGTCGTTTTCGGCTGCAAAATCACGTCACCTGACTTTGACGTGTGTTGACCATGACATGTAATAATTCTCTGAAAAGGGTTTCCATGAAAAAAAGTTCTCTAAAGTGTTAAGATTGCGTAGATACATATTACACTGCATTAGGTTTAAGCATATAAAAATAAAACACGATTTACTTCAATCTGAGACGTGGGAAGTATAGCTCCCAGCGTTTTAATAAGGGATAATGTTGCACATTACCCATGTTTTCCAATTACAGCACTAGAGCGCATTATGCGGCATAATGCTTAACGTTGAATGTTCCAACTCAGCATAATTCAGCATTGTGCGCCACTGAGTCGCATTATGCTCTGTAATTGGAAAACAGCCTATGATGATTCATGATGAATTAGTTATTGGAAATATACCGATATATTTCATTCATCATACAGTCTAACGTGCATCCCACACTTTCATCCGCGTAAACGTTTTTCCTTTGAATCCTCATGTAATCATGTTCCTTATCCTTTTGAAAAATCAAAATAAAACGTAGCCCTATATCAGGAAAAGTCCCGTCAAAGTAGTTTAAGCCGTTCCAGAGATAATCCGGAACAAATAGTAAGTATATTTTAGTATTAAATGGTTATTTTAATATTACAAAAAGACAATCCAATTTTATGATTGGTATAGATTAGGTCTTCCCTGTCTTGTTATTTAGATTTCTATGGTCTTCCCTGTGGTCCCTGTGGTCTTCCTACAGGTCTTCCATTATTAGGTATTCTGTGAAATCTACAACATTTTTGGAGGCATTGTTTATAGGACTGTGGTATTTTGAAGTATATTGACATTAGACATCTGATTTTGACGTTCCAATAATCATTTTGATTTTTTGTTGCGACCTTCAAGTTATTGTAATCAGAATCAGTTCATAATTCTATGATTGTTACATTTTTTCGCAATGATTAATTAAAAATAGTTCATACTATAATTTAAATTTGTTCAAATAAACATAAAAGCTGAATTAAAAAATGTCTCATAACAGAAATAAGTACGAAAAAGCTAGAAGACGATTAGCTGCTGTTACTTTTCTTTCTAACATTTCCCTCGATGGCTCATTTAAGGATACTGAGCTCTGCCAGATTTTAGACAAGTCGTCTAAAACTGATAAATGTGATTCTGCTTCTAAGGTAAAGAATGTTGCGAATCATAATGAAAAAGATGTTACGCGCCACAAAATCCGCAGTGGGACCAAAATGCCGCAATGCAGCCCTTTGCATAGAATGGGAAGTGATAACCATTCATTGAATTCAGATTCAGAGTTCGCACACATGACCCCCGTAAAGAATGCTTGTAATAATTCGTTTAGAGAAAGGTATGTGATGTTAATGAGTGGATAGGCCTTAAATATTGTAACATAGGTAACAATGTTTTATTTATAGGTGTTCTTCTGGAAATGCTGAGTTGTATAAGGATAGGCACCCATCACTTCGCATCCGGAAAACTTGCACACAAGAAGAGAAAAGTAGTGCAGAAAGTTTGAATTTTGGTAACATTTTTATACAGTGTAAATATATGTTTTATTAATCATTCAAAAATTTAACTGCAAATCAAAATAATTTACAATAATATTCTTTTATTATTGTTTATTATTTTAGGTCGTCTTAGAACCAGTAGCACTTGTATTCCAGAAAATCAAACTTATACCAAGGAGTTCAAGCTGTTTCGTGGGTCCAAGGGAGTATCATTTAAAGACGAAAGACTTGCATTTACACCTTCACAAGGAGTTCCATGTGCTATATTCAGCACAATACCTTATTCAAAGACTACTAGATGTGCTAGGTATTTTTTTTAATTATTTATATCAACTTCTCAGCCATTTAATGTGTGTAATGCAATTTAAACAATAATTTTTATTACAGATCTGACTTGAGGAAAGATGGAGTCAGACGAAGAAATACATCTGGCCCAAGACCACTTTCTGCTATAACTGACAATGGTGTGGATCCATTTGACTTACTAGGGTTGGAACGTGAGGAACATGGACAAGATATATCATATTCCAAACTCTTGGTACCTTCAAGAATATGCACAAGGGAACAGTATAGGAAAATGTATGAAGCCGATTTTACTGATAAGGCCTCATGGAAAGTACTCAATCGGCACCCTCATGTAATAGCTAGGTAAAACTGAATTTATTTGCCAGATCATTGGGCATGCTATAACGTCAATGTTTACATGTTATCCTGGTATATCTTTTCATATTCATGCATATTGTATTCATTTTCATGTTCTCATATACATGTGGTTGAATATAAAATTCATTCTACTGTCTTAGATTATTGATGTTTGGTATATAATTTCTAAAATATAATTTTCACTAAACAAAAATGAGGTAAATATTTTACAAACACAACACATATGTTTTAAGATAGTATAATGCATTGGTGTATTCTTAATTTTTGGAACATATTGATGTGAAATGCATTTTTTGTTATATTCTTTACTATGTTGTGATAATAGTAAATTATTAACTTTAAAATGTGAGTGCATATTAATAAATATCGAGTATAGCAATCTATTCTTCATATTTTCTATGTTTTACTTTTGAACATCTGACTTGTTTGTTGATTGTCTCGACTCTGTCACATTCCATCTCATATCATTTCTATCATATTTAAATTTCAGGACTAAGTTATTGACGAGGCACAAGGATAAACAATGGTAAAAAGAAATAAATTATGTTAATATTCACACTTTTCATTTTAATATGGGTAATTAGGGTAAATAATAATGTAGGAATATTGTATCATAAATCATAGCATAATGTAAATAGTTTAATATGTTTTATTATTTGATTAACATTAACAATTAAGATAGGATTCTCATTTGCTGTTGACCAATATGATCATTCAATAATCTTTGTTTGGGCTTTGTTACAAAAATCGATTTTTAGCTCATCATTGAGTGTAATAAAAAAATTAAAGTCAGACACAGTCCTCACATCATTATTCCTAAATTTTTTTTTGCTAATGAGTAATGAATAATTTTATATTTATGTATATACAAATTTTTGATTTAGATTTTACTGCTCTCTTTATGGTTTAACACTTTTATTTAGAACTAGACTAAATTACCCTAATAACGATGTATTTTAAATTTTTGTAGTTTTATTTATTTTCATTACAAGTAACCAATGAAACAAAAATCAACTAAAATATCACAGTTATCATATGATATGAATATGGGTATTCTCATTTTATTCTTAGTCAAGTCCAAATGACTTGTTAGATTTGATGAAGGTATTTTTATTTCCCTATTTACTTTTTACAATTCATTTTATTATGACGCACTGCGCAAGCTACGCACATTAGAAAAAATTAAAAAAAATCTGCAATTCAACTTTTTTACAATACTGAGGCAAGGTTATAAAAATTAAAAACATAATATAACAAATGAGCAACATTTCAATTTCTTCACTTAACTATTTTATCTGGCTCTTGGTGGCATGGCTGTTTTGCATGCACTTTTAAATGGTCATTTTTTCACCCCTTTCTGCGGTTTAGTTATTTTTAAGTAGCTTATTGCATGCACTTTAAGTATTGATTAGAAATAGTGCCACGCTTGTAAGTGAGGGAATACTGCAAAATTTTTTGGCAATATTCTTTTAATTACATCTTATTTTTTTGTAATAAATTCATGTTTTATTATTTTAGGTGTTTTTCTTATGAATCAGCTCAAAGGAGCACAATAGCGTCATCTCCTCCACATTCGTCGATTGAAAACAAAACTTTCGATTGGGATGAAGAGGCACTTTTAGCACAAAAATATGGAAGTGCAAAGGTAAAAGAAAAAGTATCTTTTCATTCTTTTTATCTCCTCTTAGATTTCCAGTTATACCTTAGTTACTTAATAAAAATAAATTATTAATATTCTGGGAAATACTTTTTCGTTTATTTCCGCATATTCTGCTATTGAAGCCGATAGAATAAAAATAAATACAATCATCAAGATAGATTTCGATTTTACAGGCTGTGCATTACTGTCCGAATGTGCTTGACGATCCTGAATTAATAGCGGGGAAGCACAGGACTCTGCTCACGTTCACATCTTATATGACGTCAATAATTGATTACGTCAGACCTCAGGACTTGAAGAAAGAACTAAATGACAAATTCAGGGAAAAATTCCCGCACATCAAGTTGACCCTTAGCAAATTGAGGAGGTACATAGATGTATTTTAAATATTTTATAAAGAATAACAAATAACAGTAACATTAAAAAAAAAAGTGTGTGCGTGTAACCTTTACGCGCGATTGAAGTAAAACTTCTTTGGCGTTGACGACATATATAACTGAAATGATTAAATATTAACTTAAATAAATAAATATTATATTATAATTTAATTATATTTATTATTCATGTGCTTTACAAAGATTATTTAAATGTTATATTAATATTATTCATTCGAAACAGGTAATTGAATGTCATCATAATTTCTTACGTACGAAATTATAGGTTTGTGGTAACTATAATGTGAAACATAAATTTTACTCTCTAAATTTGCTACTTTTCTTGAAAATACAGCATCTATCGTTGTACCGAAACGCGTTGTTGAATGAAGTCGAGAAGTATTCATAGATAAATCAAATTTTTCTTCTAAAAAATCAATTAACGGCTGAGATTCCTGAGAGCGAAAATTAACATTAAAATCTCCAGTTAGAATCATCGGTAATTCATGATAATTACTATTTAAAAGTCGAGAACCTTCAATTGTGAAGTGAAGTAATTGCTGATGAATAAATTTTATGATATTTGTCAGGCTAGTATTTGTAGAAATATAAATAACAACGATAATCACAGGTTGGTCATTCGTATTAACACATCGAACCAAGGCGATGTCACCAATTTGTGAAACCTCATCGGAAATTTGTGATAATATAGTTGGTGAAATATTTTGAATTGGTGTTACATTGTTCAGTGTATCTGTAGATGAATGATATACAGCTACTCCACCAGCAGTTGAGTTGGGTTGTTTGTATTGGGTAACGCAATAAAAATTTTCAATAAGAATTTGTTCGTCATTTTTCATCCAAGTTTCGGAAAATAACAGCAATGTGGACCTTTTTAATACTTTATCATTCAGATCAGAAACATGAGCACGTAAACTTTGGCAGTTGAAGGAAAATAGTGTAATGTTACTCTCATTTACAAGGTTATATAATTCTTCCTGTTGTGTTATTAGGCGAGAATTTGAAAGTCTTTCAAATTCACACTGTAAATCAACTATTCCCCCTGGACGCTTTCTTCCATGATAAAATTTGTTGTCATCGGTGTTTGAGACAATGAACAATCCATTTATATCAGTTACTCGTGATAATGCTACATATAACAGCTGCTGACTGTGACTTTTATTGTATTCATAAACGATTTGATCAAAAGTACCACCTTGAGACTTATGTATTGTAAGCGCACAAGCAGATACTAATGGAAAGTGATTTCTCTTTGCAAATATTGTCTTATTTCTATTCATTGGTACAGATGACGATCTTCGTAAAATTGGGACTGCTGTTCTACTAATGTTTAGAGTTTGAATATGATGGGCAGCTTTTTTCCTAATTTTCTCTCCTATCTTACCAGGAAACTCAAGCCATAAGCGTATGATGTTATCACTGTCATCACGTTCAATATACACTAACTTTCCAACACAACCGTTGGCTAAGCCATCAGATACATCAATATTGGTTGTAATAATGTAAAATTTGTTAAGAACTAATATGATTTCATAAGGCGATCCTCCTGTATCAATAACTGACATTTTATGAAATTGTTGGCGTACATATGCTTCTTGTTCAACTGAATGACAACCTATATACATATCTGTTGCTATGGATACTACTTTGTCTTCAGCAATATTTAAAATAGATTGATTATAATCCGCAACATGTTTATTTTTATTTTTAATTTACTTATTTTAAAAGTAATAAATAAACAAGTATATTTAGAGATTTTCAAAAAATTTTGCAATTTAAAATAATGTTTTTAAAACTGTTGAATTTTTCATTCACTTTGCTATTCACAATTGATCCGTTTGAAAATTTGAAAATAAATAATCCTAATTGATTATGATATTTGCCACTAGCTGGCGTATAAGTCAAGAAGCGTGTAGTATATGACATATACTTACAACCAATCAGAATTATTATTTTTAAATGGCGGAAACTACGCAGACTATAGTAAGCGTTACTTCCGTCAGAAAATAAATCTGAGTTACTCCCTAGTCGCGCCTAAAGAAGTTTTACTTCAACAATTCATTTTATCCGACCAAACATACATTTGATTGCTTTTTTTTGAGCATGATAAATTTTGTGAGGGTAAATCACAATTTTTTTTATGTACAAAGATAAAAAAAATTGTGATTTACAAAACATACGATAACAGACAACAGTAAATAATAATTTACTGTTGTCTGTTATCGATATACATTTTCAACGTGTCATTTAATTTTATTCTAGAGTGGGTTTGTACAGTAGGAAACTATATTATTTTCACTTTGTGTTAACTGTTTTTTTTATTTTGCAGCATCAAGAAAGAGATGAGAAAGATAGCGAAACATGACAGTGGTGGAATCGATTTGCTTTCCGTCGCCCAAGCATACGTTTATTTCGAAAAGTTGATATTAGCTAATCTAATAAATAAGGACAATAGGAAATTGTGCGCTGGCGCCTGTTTGTTGTTGTCGGCCAAACTTAACGACGTTAAGGGTGAAATGCTCAAAGCGCTAATAGAGGTAAGCTTACATTAATTATAGAGTTTCTTTATATAATATAAGTATAGTAAAAATAAAAGTTATAAAAAAATATTACAAACATATTCATAAATTTTGGCATTCGATATTGAAATTCTTGCTTTAAATTATCACTTCTTAATCCACTCTTTGTTCATGAATTATTGAGTGTCCTTTTAAGATATAGGTACAATGTACTTACACATTTAAATCAATAGTGGCATTTACAAAAAAAAACAACCAAAATATTTCAACATTATTTATTCCAGCGTATCGAAACAACATTCAGAGTGAACAGAAAAGACCTAATGAAGTTCGAGTTTGCGGTGCTAGTGGCGCTCGAGTTCGGTCTCCACGTGCCCCCGTACGAGGTGTTCCCGCACTACCAGCGGCTGTTGCACGACTCGTGACCTTGGCGCCGGCTGGCCTGCGAGCCCTGTCTGCGCACGTGCCACCGCAGGCGAGCCAGTATTGTAGACAACTTGCGGGCCAACGCTTGGATATAGGTATAGATGATTAGTATAGATGAAGATATGAAGATAACAGTTGGGTTAGGGAATCTCCAAAAACAAGCAAAACGCCAGATATGCCAGAAAGAATTATTTTAATTATTGGAAACATGATACATCTCACCAATGAGTGAAGTTCTCAAAGTCACTCAGTTGAAATCACTAATTAGCGCTCCGGGAGCGACAGGTTGAAATGTGACTAATTACCCTTAAGTTGTCTCTTTTTCGCTCACGATAGTTGTATCATGCCATCTTACTTTGACGTTTTATGTCTGCGTTAGTGTGTAATTTCTGAAGATCAAATGTTGTTGTTGGTAAACTATCTACATCATTTTATTTTTAATATCATTGCGTCTTTCTATGAGCTCTATAGCAAAAAGATGTGTGATTTTTATCAATATAGTAGAAAAGCAATTACTAATTGATGCTTTCTTCTTTAGATTGAGCATGTTTAACATGTTTAGTGTTATATGTAATTTTTAAGACAGTGTCATTGTGTAGCCAGTTACAAATAATGTAGCAGCACTATCTATCTATAGTAAAATATACAGGGTGTCCCAAAAAGTAGTGATGAACGGAAGCTGGGAGGTAGAGGACCTGGAGGGCTATCCGAATCACCCCCATGTATGTTATGCAATTTATTTTTTTAATATTTTCGGAGTTATGACGTTTTTTTCAATTTTTCACCTATCGCCGAGTACGATGATATTTTCACTCATGGTGACGTCAATTATTGCGCTAGTTGCTTGATTTTTTTTTGTGTGCTAAGCTGAAAGATAGGCCAATTCAGTATGGTAACATTTACTATCGTTACATCTTTGAATGGAATAAAAAAAAAGAAATGCCAAGAAAGATAAAATTACCCAGTATGTTCACCACTTCAAGGGCCCGTAAAAAAACCGTTCATCACTACTTTTTGGGACACCCTGTATTTAGTTCCACTTCTATTAGAATTTGTCTCAAAGTTTTAAACGAAATTTTACGTAAGTAGGTAGCATAATGTTGAATTCACATGTCTTTTAATGTAGTAATGGAGATAATTCCGAATTCTATTATGGAGAACTAGAAAGACCCATCGGCTAATATTCACAAATATTTCTGATAACTTTACAGGGAAATAGTAAGTCGCTAGTACACCTCGAGGTGCGTTTCTAGACCTAATTAGTAATTATGAAATACTTTTTTAAGATATCTAGTATCTTGCTCAGCTAAAAACGAGGCCAAAGAAAATTAACGTATTAAATTATTGTACTTTATTGATTAGATTATATTGTCCTATTAAATTAATTGATTATCGTTTGATTAATTGCTTTGCTTTTATCTCTAATCTTAATTGTATTGATGCAACGAGTATGATTTATGTTTGTATCTAAAATATTGTGTGATTTTATTTACGTTTATTAACGTAACGTATTTTAGTAACATGTAATTTGTGCTATTGTTAAGAATAAGAAATGAAAATATAGATAAATCATTCATGTAGTGAATAACTGTACAGAGTTAAATGCACAATGATGTATCTATAGACGTATTTTTAGGAAAAGTATGATCATATCATGATCATATGCACAATTTATGTAAATTTATAATCGTAATTATTGTATTATAATTTATAGTCCATACGTTACAAACTACGAATTATTATACATAAAATTGTCTATAGTATGATATATACTTACATTTAATGTTGGTCTGTGATGAGTCAGCTTTGGTAAATAAGTATAAAATCGAGAATATAATATTGTTGTCTCTTAATGTATTAATAAATTTATTCAGGCGACAGAGTAAGTAACATTCCCATCAGCATCGCCGTGGAAGTGATGTCCATATTTAAGTATTTTCTCCTTTTTTCAACTGAATTTAAATTTATCCAACTCAAACTGCATTTCCTACCGTAAATTATCAGAAGAAAAGTGCCCAGAATTGTTATGCTTTAATGTCAAATTGTTAACATTGTTGTAAGGGTTTTAAAAATACAGGTGTGTTTTAGGTGTATCTATGGACAATGGTTCTAAGAAATGGTACTTGAGTATAATTTTAGGTACCTACTAACTGTAACTTTTAACACTCATTGAGATGGTTCTTTCTTTGTTTGAGTTTATTAAAACCAACTAGGATACGAGCACATGAGTAGAAAGACGGAACAGAGACTAAGCTTCAAACAAACGCGAGAATCGATTGCACTACTACAAGTACGCGGGGCATGTGTGTGTGACCGCAGGCCGCTTGTCGCGTACGCAGCGATTCTGGAAAAAACCGGTTTGCGCTTGCACAGGCATAGGACAGTCTCAGGGTTGATACGACGCACGTTGTTTGTTTTATTAGTTGCAACTTGCAAGTTTGAATATTTTAATATAAAACGTAATATTTCATTGTCAAAAATGGTTGTTTATTGTACTGTGTGTATGAATAATAGTAGAAAAACTAAAAATATATCATACTTCAACTATCTCAAGGAGTACAATAGGTGAGTAAATATTTTGATTATTACTTTTTCAAGTAAGTACCTACTTGCGTTTATTTTATTAGGTCCTTTTTTAATAAGATGAGAATTGTACACGGTGTGTTTTTACCTTTCATTATTATTACAAGTTTAGCATTTGTAAGTATGTATGTATGTATTGTAAGTGTGTACATACCTAGGTTGGGTTGTAGTAGGTAGTTTTGTTTAATTTGTCTTAACCTATTGTGACAACCCTACCAAAATAGGTAACAATTTTGCACGTTCTTAAGAAGCTTAGTCTCTGTTCCGTCTTTCTACTCATGTGATACGAGTAAGAAGAAGATAATGTTTTTTTTTATTATTTATTTATACAATCCTATTGTTATTTATTTTTTAAGTTTCTTGCCATTATTTGTTCTTATTTAATTACTTAGCAGTTGATATGTTAAATACGATCCAAGATCCAAGTATTATTACATTATGTACCTCTGTAACATACCCTACTCCACGTTTATATAAATTGTAGACACTAAGACAGAATTTATTATGTATTTTCTCTGCATTATCTAAAGTTCATTGGGATAATTATTATTATTCAAGTCTGTGATCGGTGATAAGCGGAACAAAAGAAGAGTTCCTTGGATTCAAAATATTGATAGAGTAAATAGAAGAGATATTGTTTTTAATTCTTATTTATGACTATGAAATAACGTCTTTCTTATAAACAGTGCATTCTTGTTAACTTCCAAAAAACATTTACGAGAATCCTTACACGCAATCACGGGTCACCTCTAACTAAAATAAAAAAATATTGTTTCATGTTAACAATAATATGTAATTTGTGTTAAAATTTAAAAACAACACAATTACAAGTTGTAATAGTGTTGTTTTAAATTTTTTATCCCAATGTTAAAGTTAAGAAATTATTCATTCATATTGTATTATACTGTAACATAGAAAACAAATGTTCTCTTGTTATTAATCCAAAGTTTAAATGAGCTATGTATGTATATAGTTACTTAATAAATATTTTTTCAAAATAATGTTTTTTTTTACCAATTTCCTTGCCATAATGTAGATTGACCGCAATCCTATTGAAGCGTTTACTTAAAATTCTATAATTTCATAATATTACATAAAAACTGTACCAGACAGTTACAAGTAAACTAGTTTTGATACTACATTCCTGGGTAATTTGGATTTAGCACAATATGCTAGTTACTTCAGTCATAATAAGCCTAGTTGTACAGCAAACGTATGACTTAACCGTTCTTAAGTAATCGCTAATACTGTGTAAATTAAATAATACATTATATGGTTTACAGTTTACACAGTTTCAGAATACAGTTTAAAGATTTTAACATTTTATTGACAATTATTCGTTGTTCGAAAAACGTAATGGACTCTAAGGTAATGTACCTACCTACGTTTTTTTATTTACTAGGTACTCATGTTCTAAAATCTAAAATGGGTAACTCCGATCGTCCTGATGAACATTTCTGCTATTTCATGCAGAAATGGGGACAAATCTAAAATCAGTGATCGCAAAATCTAGCCATTGGTCCTTGAATTAAAAATTAAACATGCATATAGATTTCCCTTGAAATATGTTTAAGAAATAGCAAATCCGTTGATTTGATAAACAATTTCGATACAAGTTTATCATATTTAGTTAATTGTGTTTCATTATTTGCTTACAAGAAAATTGTACCAAATAGATTTGACGATTTTTATCTTAGATTTTTATATTCTTTTATTGATTTTAGACTCTGTTAATCTGCACTGTGATGGGATGTCTGACTTCATGCATAAGAGGAGAAACAGGTGGTGAAAGTCAATCTCTACAGAGAATACCCGTAGAAAGTTTCAGTGGCACGACAAATGACGGGCATCAAGACAGTCCTTCGTCACCGTGGAAATATTGGCCTTGGAAATTTTGGAAATGGGGTTAAAATTTTCAGAATCACTTGTTTTAGTAGATTTTATTTTTAAGTGCGTATAATAAACTGCAATTTTTTCAATAGGTCGTTCTGTGTTAAACGAGGGTTTAACACATACTTCTGATTTAATGCAGAGTGCATCTAGAAGACCTTACTATCATAATTTACATTCTGAACGGAAATTGAAGAGAAAGATTAAATTTCTTGTGAAAATACAAAATTATGACAAATAAATTATGTTCGTTTCAATTCTATACCGGTTAGTTATAGGATTACCAATTAACGCTATGCATTATAGCATAATGCCGTTTTCACGCCTAAAATGGAATCTGGATAAAATTTTCTTATCTGCTTAAATTTGTCTCATTTATTTCCATCGATCCTTGCATCGATCTAATCGATACAAGCTTAAAGTGATACAAGATTGAAGTGGTTTAAATCTAGAACGCAGATCATGCGATGGGTGAAAAGAAAAATGCACGCAAGTGAAAATTTGTAATTTATATTTATGAAGCAGATTTCAAACAGTAATACTATTAAATTAACAAATATAGAACATTACGGTGTTGTACCTACTACCTAGTAGGTATTTGTTTTTTATTCGTCATGAGAATACCTAATGCATGTTTTCTTTAAAATATTGGAAACATTTTCTTGAAGGTACCTACGAACATTAGGTCATTGAGAGTTATATAGGTAGTAAAACTGTAGATAAAAAGTTCAATTCTGTATTCTGTGTTCTTATCCAATACAGTACCTACAGTCTACTGTATTGGATAAGAACTAAATAAAATACCAGAAAAATACTTCTTAGGCTTAGAAGAACACTCTTGGAATAGGTCTAGGTATTTTGTCTGGCAGAGTGGCAGTCAATTTTCCGACTCACGTAAAAACTGCTGGTCGCTGGACTGACTTTGATGAAAATTTTTCTGTTATACATAACTGTATAAGTTGATAAGTTGCCATTCCTTGACAACATAGAGGCTAACTTTATGTTATTTAATTTAGAAAACAATAGAGTTAACTACTGAGAGTAATAAGTATGTATAATTGTATACCAAAACGTACATATACTTACTCCTTTTATGACTATGCAGATAACAAAGTTTTTGGTACTTTGTCAATTTGATATGTAATCATTTAACATATTTTATTTTAATCAAGACATTAATCGAGTTCAAATTGATTTAAAACAATATAAAATATGTACTACGTTGATTCCCAACGGACCATTACAAGGCGCGAGAGCTCTTTATTACTTGGTAAACACAATAAAGATGAAAAAATCGATTACGAAGCATTTTCAACTGCTCGCGGACCATCCACTGTGCGTCTCGTAAGCGATTCTGGAGCTTCTATAGAAGCCCGACAGAAGGGCTCGGTTCAAAAAGAGCTCGTCACTATGTTATTTGAATCAATGCTTGATCACATAGTGGATTCTTGGGAAGTTATAGAAACCAGGAAAGTCGAGGAAGTTCCTACTGATTTTCCACGAACAGCTAGCGAGTTGACTTTTGGAAGCAAGAAGAAAAAGTCAATAGGTATAGGACCCATAAAGTGTTTTCAGTTTGAGCTACTCTTGGAGTAATTATAGAAAAATAGTATAAACGTATTATTTTTTAAATCAATATCTAATGTAGTCACTTGCATCATAAAATGTATAAACTTTACAGTTAAATCAAGTAAAAATAAGAAAAGTCAATCGAAAATGGAGTTCTACGACAATGCACAGGTAGGTCACTTATATAAAGTAACATAGACTAACGAATCTGCTAACAATGATACTATATGTTCTGTGAATATGGTGCTGCTAATTTATTTTTTAACTGTTTAGACTGATTTGTCAATCCAACAATGTTGGTGGGCATCTCCAGATGAAAGAGCCATCATACGGTTCCGCAATGGAAATATTTATGAAGGCGATATATCTATGAAGTGTATGCATGGGGAAGGGCGTTTCCAGTGGGCTGATGGAACAGTTTATTTAGTAGATAAGAATACACCTTACTACTTTGCTCTACCTATCTTATTCGAATATCTCACTTGAATTCATATTTTTTAGTTTTTATATGTAGATACGTACCAATAATACCAACGTACAATATGTAAACGTTCTTCTCTATTTTTTATAGGGTCAATTCAAAGATAACGAAATAAATGGTAAAGGTATCATTCAGTGGAAAGATGATACATGGTATGAAGGTGATTTTGTTGGAAATATTCGTCACGGTAGAGGCCTCTACGTCGATTCCCGTAAACAACTTTCGTACTCAGGAGGCTGGCACTGTGGAACTAAGCACGGTCTCGGAGCCATATATTTTTCCGGAACTTTTAAAAATTCCTATACCGGAGAATGGGTCCACGTTAGTTATTCTTAAAAAATTTAAAACAAATCAATTATTCGTGGAATTATTAATTAGTAGGTTATAAATTTTTCCTCATATTTCAGAATGTACGGCATGGTTTTGGGTCCCGTGAATATTGTGCTTTGAGTGGCTATAAAGGCGATTGGGATTATTACGTAAGAGATGGAAAAGGATTGATGATATGGCCAAATCACGATGTTAGTGGAAACTGGAAAGCTATTTGACTTGATTAGATTTGAGATTCATTTTAAAATTGTCTTTATAGTTTTACAGGGGTGAATGGAAAAATGGTCTAATGTCTGGATATGGAATTTATATTTGGGATTCTTATTTTAACAATTCCATGTCATTGCCTTCCATTATTGCTTATAGAGGCAATTGGGAGAGAGGTCGACGTCATGGATATGGTGCCTTAAACCTAGGTTTCGGTTTAGGGTCATATTATAAGGGAGAGTTTAAGAATAATAATAAACACGGTGCGGGGAAATTTATAACGAATAGTGGATTAATACTCCAGCATAAAAATTTGTTTATTGATGATAACTTTGGACCACTATCTGATAACAATGAATGCAATAATTTATCCATGGATTATAAAAGGACCCAATCTCCAGAACCCTATCAATTTGACATTTGTGATCAATATATTGGATTATTTTATCACATTGAACAAGCCATTAAAAATCTTGATAAGGACCAAGAAACAAGAGATGCTATTATAAATGAATATTTGGAAAACAACAAAACAGTAGATTACACTTCAGTTCAGAAAAATGACCGACAAACTGAATGTGATAATTTTAATTTTGTTGATTTTCTAAAGTTTGAAGAAAATTCCTTGCGAAAATCTCTACAGTGTTATGAAATACAACTGAAACGTATATATTACCAATATGCAACTATTTGTAACGATGAAGAAATACACCACACGCCAATTCTTATACGTTTATATTTATGGCAATTATATTATGATTGTAACATTCACGAGAAAGGACTTACTCTTGTAGAAATAGATAGAATGTTCCATGCTAACCCCGAATGGTTAGCAAGATCACCACACAATCCATTTGAAAAAATATACTTTTGGCAATTTCTACACTGCCTCATTTCGATAGCTAATAAGCTTTACGCTAAACATCAATTGCCTGAAAAAAAGCCTGATACTATTTTAGCCGGAGCATTTAGAGTTTTTATGGAAAATGACGTTTTACCAGGAGTTGGCCGTAAAAAAGGTACCTATTAATAATTCTGACTTCCTCACATTTAGTTCACATAATTACGGTTTAAACTTACTGGTCATTTAAAATAATGATTATAGGTCGTTTAACAAGTGGATATGGATCATTCGTACCGCTTAAAGGAGTATATAATTTATATAGATATTTAGGAGAGCCTTGCACTGTAAGAGACTTTCTATGTGGTATGCGACGACCACCACATTACACAGATATTCCACAACCAGTTTTAAAGGAAGAAGAAGTTTTACTCGGGCGAAATGCTTTTGTTTTTGGTGATGAAATAACTTTTATTGCAGGTAACTAATTTCATGAAATGTGCGATATAGGTATTATAGGTAAAGGATTAGGTAAAACTAGTATGCATTTAAAACGTTATATCTCCCAACGTTATGATTTATTTCTTATTCACATTTAATATTTTTAAATACATAATGATTGATAGGCGTGATGTTTTTTTTTTTAATTGTGTATTTAAGTTAAATATACCTATTAGTAATATAATTATATTTTTTTTTAATTTCAGATAATCAAGAGATAGATGATTATTTCGAAATGACTGACTTAAAATTGTTTAACATCAGCAATCTTTCCAGTAAGACTGTAATATCATACTTCTCCCTTATCTTTCCTCAAATCATAGAAAAGGATAAAATAATGAATCTAAATATAGAGCTGACTTTCTTTGAATTTTTCGAAGTATTCATTGCATGTGTTGAAGAAAGCATTCGCTTGAGTGAGGAAGAGATAAATAATCGAGAGCGATCTTCGAATATTACACCTGATGAAAACAATACCAAAATAAAGTAAATAAATTCGTTTTTAAATTATTAAAATGTTGTATCTTTTACTCGACAAGTACACTCCCAAGACAAAAGACATCGAATCTGTATCATACGGCATACCTGTTTGATTCACTGGACTATCTATTAATGGTACGGGAGCTATTAACGTTTTAAAAAAAGTCATTTTAGTATAGTTGGGTTTTTGATATACTGTTTCTCTTGCTATTTCGGTTAGAGTCCGCGCTGTCTGGCTGGCGGTAGTGGTTGCGTTTATTAGTGCGCACAGGAAAATATCCGTAATTTAAAGTCATTTATTAACGCGTAATTTTTAATCTTTTGCCTTTAGATAGATCCATCAGACATAAATTTGTTATTGCAAGACGTTTTTTTCGTTGTTAAATAGGTGCCATACGCAATTTTTTATTTCAAAATCATTAAAATGTCATCGAAATAAGTGAAATTACATCAACATGATTCCGCTTAAAAGGTAAGTAATAACTTTATTACTTATACATATTATATTATCCTTTTTTAATACTTATATTGAATAATTAGTAAACTAATATTTTTAATAGATGGTTTCATATTTATTACAATTTTGGGTATTAATATGAATTTGATGATATTTGGTTTTTATCAAGTTTACATTAACGTCCTATTTGAGATTCGTTGGGAAAAGGAGGCACCATGGTAGATTGTTGCTAAAAAATTGTAAATAGTAAAATGAATATTATACATAGTATATCCTTCACGGGGACTCATGTTGATGGAAGTTCACTTATTTCGATGACATTTTAATGATTTTGAAATAAAAAATTGCGTCTGGCACCTATTTAACAACGAAAAAAACGTCTTGCAATAAAAAAATTATGTCTCATGGATCTATCTAAAGGCAAAAGATTAAAAATTACGCGTTAAAAAATGACTTTAAATTAAGGATATTTTCCTGTGCAGATAAGATGCGCACTAATAAACGCAACCACTGCGACCAGCCAGACAGCCCGGACTCTAACCGAAAGAACAGTATATCAAAGAACCAATTAAACTAAAATGCTCTCTTGTCAACGTTGGTAGCTCCTATACGATAATTACTTCCAAGTAACTGAAAACGACTTTGTGGCGACATAATAAAAGTGGTTGAACATGGATTATATGGTATAGTTTTTTTTTTTTATAGCATTGGAAGGCAAACGAGCAGACGCAATGGCCGATGTTGATGGCAAAGTGCGTCGCCCATAGACTAGGGAATGCAATCCCGACTCGAGATTGCAAATTCGGGATCCCGCGGGATTAGAAACATCAATCCCGCGGGATCCCGGAATTTTCGGGATCCCGTCTAATTTAAAAAAAATGTTGAGTTCAGATGACTGAAAAAGCTAATAACTGATTGTTTGTGATTTGTAAGGTTAACTCAAATAACATATTACTCGAAAGAAAATAAAAACCTTTATTCTTTAATCTTACCAACTAAATAATAATCAGGTTGTAAAGAAATTAACGAAGATAAATAAATAAATATTATTTATTTTTATTTATTTATTTGGTCAACCAACATTTGTTTACAATGATTCTTAAATATAAATTTTACATAACATATAGTTCTTGCGATAAAGTAACAAATAATTAGAGGTTGACACAGCATGCGCCAATTATACAGAGTTAGTTCTTAAAAGTAGGATACTTGTTATTGTTAATATTATTAAAAGAATAAGAATTATTTAATTATGGTGATGACAACAATTTTAGGTTTTAATTAAGGTTTTAATTTTTGTATATTAAATATTATAGGACATTATTACACAAATCGATCTAGTCCCACAGTAAGCTCAATAAAGGCTTGTGTTGTGGGTACTAGGCGACGATAAATATAATATTTAATAAATACATATATAGATAATAACACCCAGACCCAAGAACAAATAATTGAGTTCATCACACAAATATTTGCCCTGACCGGGGATCGAACCCGGGACCGTCGGCTCAGTAGGCAGTTACTTTACCACTGCGCCAACCGCGTCGTCAAAACAATAAGCTTATTTCAAGGAAATTAGGAAAAAAAGTGATTTTGAAAATGGTAAATGACTCCTTAAAAAACAAAGGGTATTAATAGTTTCATCTGCTAAACGGCATCTAATGTCCGTTGCAATGTACCCCGCTGCTGAGAATGCCCTCTCTGACTCAACGCTGGTTGGCAACAGCGTGGCGATTCGCCACTGGCGAAGCAATTATACAGGGTGTAATCGTTAAGTGTGCACAGGCGATTATTCCGTAACTATTGCAGATTTCAAAAAACTTTAAACTGATATCGAAAGCCCTTTACCTAACGAGTAAAATGACATTATTAACTTTTTATAAATAAAACGAGAAATATCCAAAAATGTCACTTGAAACGCTCCCATATATTTAGTATGAAATATGACTATTTCATACATTTAATATGAAAGGTTTTGCTTTTTTATTTGATTTTGTGCTTTAATTACTTCGCTAATTTTAATGAAAGTTCATTCAGAAACTGTTAATAGAGCTCTATGTGGAATACGATGGTATTCCATATCGAGGATGCCATTTCGAACATTTGCTTTGAATACAACATGTATGGGAAATCAAATGTATGGGAGCGTTTCATGTAACATTTTTGGATATTTCTCGTTTTACTTTAAAAAAGTTCTTATTGTCATTTTACTCATTAGGTATAGTACTTTCAATATCAGTTTAAAGTTTTTTGATATCTATAATAGTTATGGAATAATCGCCTGTGCACCCTTAACGATTACACCCTGTATGCAAACTGCAAAAATCGCCCCCTTGTTCCTCCACACTCAAACAAATCCATTTCTTTTTTAATGGTAGATTCTAATTTGTCTAAGCTCGTGGACGTGGATATACGTGCAAAAGGACTTTTAGAAGCCGCTTGCGCCCCGAGTGGTTGTGTGTTGCGTCGCTGACCACTGCCGCCCAATCCCGTCAATCTCGAACGGGATCTCGTCATATAATGCGTCGGGATTGATCCCGAAAAATTACACGAGATCTCGCGAGATCGGGATCCCGCGGGATCGGGATTGCATTCCCTACCATAGACGTCCATAACATACGTTATGGGTGTTGCCTACCATAGTGGTTGTATATATATGTATAATATGAACCCAAATATTTCATAGATCTTTACTTTTACTTTACCTTTACCTAATTCACTTCGATAGCTTGCAAAGCAATGGCAATTTGATATCTCACAAAACTGGTGCTTTGCCATTATTTTTAATGCTAAAAGCTATGCAATTATTTTTAATGAAACACCCAATAAGATAGGTATAGATGTTCGTGATCTAAGGTAGAGCGGGTGGAGCTGTTGCTCTACGCGCAAAAGTTAGTTGTACTTATTGTTTGATTGAACTAACATAGGAAGGTAATACTTAGATCATTAGAACGTTCTGCTCTACCCTCAGTGGGAGCTATGCATATGGCCGAGCATCCAACGTATAGGACGTAGGTACCCCACAGATACCCAATACTGGTAGATAGTCGGATAGCTTAGATACTACTGAATAGGAACTCTAAGGAGTAGAAAATAAAATACTTAGTTGCTTGGATTATTTACTCTGTACTCTGTACTGATTATTTACTCTTTACGGGAATATCATAAAATATATAATATTTTGGAAGTAGCTAATATTAAATTATTCATCTGCACGTCCGCATAATTTTTAATACCTACATATTTCGATAAATAGGTACACTTGTGGGTACACTGGTATGGTACGTGAGTACTATATACACAGGTACTCTATACCATTTAGCTACTATTATGTATTCTGTGTCTATACAATAATAATTGTACATAGACAATAATTAAAATTAAAAGACATATTTTCAGTAAATGGGGCTTGTAAGTTTTTTGTCACCTTGTAATTTAACAGGTTTCATTAATTACTATTTCGTAGAATATTTATTAGTATACTTAATAATTTACGACCGATATATAAATAAATCAAAATGAGAACAAAAAATCCTATGGCCAAAAAGCCCCAACAAATTTTATTTTCTAAAAATACCTATGGACCTAAAACTAAAGTCGAGAATTGGGATTATGAGATACACGCGGAAAAGAAAGATAATTATGTGTATCGCGATTACTTAAGCAACCACATCAGCACTTATACACGTTGGGGAAATCAAGATCAGGGTATTGGAAAAACAGAAACACGAAGTATGCTTGAACAAGTATTTACAAAAACTGACCCAATTTACGCTTTTAAACCACTTGTTAACTTTACATCTTATCCTTGTACAGAGTAAGTAAATTATTATAAACTATCTAATTTCTAAATTTAATGAAAGATAGCGTACATATTTATACGGAAATTATAACGGACTTTATAACGGTCTGACTGTGACCACGCTCGATGTTACGTGTACAAAACGATGACCATAATGTCCTTGCTAATATTGTACATGCATAGGTTCACTTATTTATTTTGTATTTGAATGAATCAGTTTCGTTTTAAATTTGTGTGTTTCGTTAAAATGGAGCGCCCACGGGTCCTTGGCTTGCTCCCAAAGGACAACCCGGTCACCATTACTAGATTGGTCTGGGGCCAGTGCTTTTTTAGGATGCTTTTCCACCAGAGATGTGCTATGCAGCTGTGCTACGAAAATGTAATAGTTATAATGTGAAACTATGTTTAAAGCATGGTCACACCCCGGACACTCCATACAAAATGATCGTTTTGACAGTCACACTGTAGAGACTGCAAATGTGTGTGTTAACGCTTTATGGTTGGCACATTTGTGACTAGCGTAAAAAAAATTCGCGTTTTTCTGATGAAATACATCCGTAAACAGCACAATATCTAACCATTTTCTACGAAAAACGATAATCACAAATCCAAAATAATAAAATTACTTTAAGTCAATTTGATTAATGTTGTCAATCTTCGTTGCGTATCGTCCTTGCAGAAAAATATGGCCCATTTTATGTCTGATCGCGCGGGGGTGAAGTAAGTTTAATTTTGGCGGGAGGCGGAGAGTGTCCGTTCTGTAGCGTTTAGCTACTATTATGTATTCTGTGGCATGGTTTAAAGTAACCGTTTCCAGTGATGCTGAGGTATGAAGCGTTGCGAGTAAGATATGCTATGAAGATGCGTCGCAACAAAGCAGCTGCGAGAGGAAGATGCTTGAGCTATGCGATGTTTCGATAGTAAGCGCTTTGCACATAGCTATACCCATTAGCACACATCCTTCCATATAAAAAACGTATCTTAGTTGAACCCGTTCCCATCAATGCTATGCGCGTAAATGGATGGTTGATACTTGGTGGTCGTTGGATATCAAACGCATCCACAGCAACGTCGCATAGCACAGCTCTGGTGGAAAAGCACCCTCGATTTTTTTAAACTAATGATAAAACACCAATATCGCGGGCCAGTCATAAGTTCAGTAAATAATCTGTATTTCTCTATTTCTATAGCACACCTGGTAGAAATAAGTTAATGAAGAAAGCTGATTTGCCCCAACTACCTCATGATTTTGGTGTTATGGATTATCTCACTACTCAACAAGACGACTATAGGAGTCCATATCCAGGAGTGACAAAACCGGTATACCTCACTATATTTTAATTTGCTTTTCTATTTCATGCTTTATTATAAATTTAATTTCCATCTTCTAGAACTTAGCAATTTTCGGTTAATTCACGTAATTCAAATATAATTTTCAGTTAACAATGGCGTCTCCAATATGGTTAATGAATAGAGTTATCCGCTCTGATCTAACTCATAACCACGGTACAGCTCCGCCCAGAGGTGACTACCAGTGTCTGGACACCCATACTCCTATAGGGCATATACGAGAAATGCGACTATTTCGATACCAATCTTTTAATCCAGCTACCTGCCTTCAAGACTTTCCTAAACTGTAGTTGATTTCAGCGATAAATAAAAGAATGGGTATCCAAAATTATTTATTACATTTAGATTCACAATCGATTCATACAAACGAAAAAAAAGTTAAACATTAACTAAACAAAATTAAAACTCAAAAAGTTAAAAAATACAATAAACAAAAGGTTACTATTAGGCTACAACTTAAACCAAAACAAGTGTGAAGTAGATGTGGATAATTATTTTTGTTAAAATAAATACGCTTAAACATCAAATTAATATTTTATCCTTTGTTGATTACCATAATAACGAAACATTGATAATAAACACTTAAGGAAATGGGTTTATCTTGAGATATCGATTTTAGGGCCTCTTATAAGAAAGCAAGTAAAGGCCATATTATTCTTTCTTTCTTTTCATCTTTCAATTTACTTAAGCCCTCAACTAATCTGCAAATAATTCATCAAACATACATAATTTTTGGTGTAATAAGTATATTACATATCCCATAGTCAGTATATATTTTTATTAACCTTATTGATAAAACAAGCTCTTAACTTACATTATATTATAACAAAAATAAAAAGAGCTGATACATTTTAGTTCAAAATTTATTTATAATTATTTTATAAATACACCGGAATGGTGCCAATGGCATTCATTAGTATCATTGAAGGACTTTTGCACAGCAGTTATAGAAGATATAATAATTTTTATACAGTGGATGTAGTTATATCCCAGTTTACGCTTATTAATAAAAATAAAACAACTTTTTCAAACAAAACACATAAAACTAAAGACAATAAGTAATTAAAATAATGGGGCAAAAATTATAACAATAATTCATTTTGTCATATGCTTCAATGCCATCTAAAAGCCACAGCTTTTGCAAATAAATGAGAGGAGGCAATATAATAAGCTTATTTGTAAACATGACAAAAAGGTGTAGGCCTTGTTCCAGTGCCCAATCTTTCATATAAACATCAATATAATCAAACACACCAACCCTTATTTATATGTGATAAACATTTTAGTTATTTCCCATAGTAATCATTCACACAAATACTTTCCACTTTACATTTAGTAACAACCATGATTTCCACTCACACTGGGCAAGGCAAGATAAATCACAATATGAATTTAATAATAAATCTTGCTATGTGTATAAAATATGTAAACTATTTAACATTGTATTATAGTTTTAAAAAAAGTTGTGCAATGAATCTAGCAAATAAAGTATCTCATTCAGTACCCTGTATTCTATTTCTTAATGAAACTTTATATTATTTATATTTGACATTTACAACAACAATAGGCTTGTGTGGGAGACAGTTCTTAATAATACATGTTCTAAATGTTTTTGTTATCTATTAAGGTACTTTATTCTATTCTTATGTTAAAAAAAAATAACCAAAAAGTGTTTTTTAAAATAACTCCACTTATTTAACTGAAGAATTAACTGGATATGCTAGTTTACTTTGACACATTCCCTAACAGAATTTATATTTATGTTTATAAAAAGTTATAAAAATATAAATTTTAATGCTCAAATGAATTGATTAACCCCTATAAGTCTTAAAAGTAAAAAGCTATCCATACTTAAAACTAAAAAATGAGGGCTCAAACTTATAAATTAAATTTAAAACATTGAGTGGGTATGATGTTACTAATTTATAAAATTTAGAAGGGTTCATGGTTAATGTGTTTTCCTTCTTTTGAATCCTTTGCCTTTTTTAGTTTTGAGTTTGTGTTTTCGGGAAATGCTACGACTTCCAGTTATTTCATCAGCAAGCATACCAACTGTAGTTAGCTTTTTCCTACGATTCTTCTCAGCTTTTGTAACTGGCAAGCGTGTTAGATAATTCTCTTCATACTCAGTCTTTTCTTGTTCCTGTTTAGAAATTGAGTGCTTGACATAGTTCCCTGTTGTGACTTCCGTTGGTGCCTCAGAGTATTCTTCTCGAAGTTCTCTCATAACACTTGAATTAAGGAATTGCTTTCTAGCTCTCTCTTTATTCTTTTCGTTGTCTTTCCTTGGAATATTTTCTTCATAGTGTACTGCAGCCAGTTTTGGAGGAACATACACATTTGATTTATTATCTTTGGGTTTTTCAGCATCATCAGACATTTCACTGGATTCATCTTCACTGTTATCAACCTTGCTTATTAGATTAGCCGGATTAGCATGGTAAGACTGCGGATCCTCCTCAGAGGTTGCACCAACAACAGCTGTTTTCACAAGTTTATCTATTTGATACTTTAACTTAGAATCTATGGGACGTATCTTTTCAAGTACCGTTCTAATTTCTACAAGTCTATCAATTGAAGGATCAGATTCAATTTTTTCTCCTGAACATTTTCTTAGCACAATGTAAGTTAAATTTATTAAATAACTTAGTAACATTTGATACTTCATTTCTAAAAAGCTCAATCCTTTATCAGTTGTCATTTCACCACTTTTCACACGGATCAACATATTGTCCACGAGCTGAGATACTTGTTGTATATTCATATTCATTTCTTTTAACAAATTTAATGCTTGTGGCAGATCAGGAAGCTCCATTTCATCTGTAGCCTGAGTAATAGAAAAGATTTTATTAGACCAAAAAATGAAAATTTATTATGTACAAGGCTTAACAGAGAAATATATAGTCAAAATCCTGCACTGTATACTATAATGTATGTATATTGAAACAGTAAAGTTTATACCATTAAAGATTTGATTCAAATTTTGGTATAAATTCTTCTACTTTCAATGAAATATACTTCGTTTTATATTAGAGCACATTAATCTAAACATGTAAGTATCACCTGTTGAAATTAATGTGCAGGGTTTAATCATAATTATGTTTCTAGGCTTAAATGTTTTTTTTTACTATGGTGTGTCTTTTTAAATGAAATAAAAAAACTTAAGCCTACGTTAAAAGTAATTAAGCCGATATAACACAATAATTTTTAAGATTTATGGTGAGTTCAACATATATCCTATATTTATAATCTAAATAATTAATAGAATATACCTGAACCATGATGCTTGTTTATTGGAAGCTAATTAACCTATACTTTATAACCCCAGAACATTTGTTTTCCAAATCACAAACACTTGCAATCTCTTTTTAATTGTTATGTACACTTAACTATAATTCTTTTGTCATTTTCTAGAAATAAAAACTAGTTGAAATGCTCTCTCATTGCACAATAAATCAAACTAAAAAAAGCAAAACTTAGATTTATTCACATTTCATTGATGCACTGACAAAGAGGGCAGAGGCTGACATAATTGACATCTAATGTTTGAGTGTTACTACTTTCTGAAAGAATATTTAATATATTCCTGCCATATAGAAAAAATAAGATATAATTGGCAAAAACTCAAATTTTTATAAACCAGCAATTTCACCCGCATAAGAAGAATATCATTTCATATAGGTAAACCAGAATCTGATGGCAATTAGGGAAATCAAAATTTTGAGTGTGCAACCCTAGGGAAAATGGACTGAACGATCTTGATACTGCTTATTTTTTATTTTGTCCTCAATATCATTACTCACATTACATAAGTGGACAATACTGTACTTAATAATGAGATATCCACTTAATATTATGTAGGTACATACTTACATGTATAATATACAATTATACAAATTACTTTTATACAGGTAATAGATATTATTATTTACACATACCTATATTTGTATATTCATTACCAGTATGCCATGTGAAAATATCGATATAATGATAATGTAGATCAATACTGCTTATAATTTTTATAAAATAAAATAAAAATAAAATAAAATTGTTTATTTTCGTAAGTATTAACAGACACATATTATAAAATTGACTTGGACAGCTTGGACTTGACGAATAGCCGTATTAGAAACTCCTGTAATAAGTTTTCATAAAATTATATTCTAATCAACAAACAATATTATAGTTACCTACATATAATATTTTTTAATTTATAGTATCAAAACGGGTAAGTCCAATTTACCAATAAAATCTTCAAAATTGAAAATTGTGATGTGTTTGGCCCTTCTTCATCGAATGTTTTTCTATACACATTATAAATAACACCTCTTGCTTGTGATCGCAACGGCTTTTTCGACATTTTCGAAGATTTTTTAGACAAAATCCTAAAAATTATTCATCAACTGCAAAAAAGACAAATAATTTGACATCCAATTTGATAGTTGTCAAATAAGTTGCCACATAAAAATCTTTTATTTCTTAAATATAAATATGCCATCAGATTCTGGTAGACCTATATTACTTATATTTTTTTTGCATTCATATTTCGGGAGCTAAAATACAGTGAACTAACAGACATACGGTCACATTTAAGTTACATATAACATAACTATTTATCTAATCTTCTTATATATAAAAATGAATAGCAAAATGTGTTGGTAAGCGCATAACTCGAGAACGGCTGAACCGATTTCGATAATTCTTTTTTTATTATATTCCTTGAAGTACGAGGATGGTTTTTATGTAGAGAAAACGTAAATATGTACCACGGGCGAAGCCGGGGCGGACCGCTAGTACCTAATATACTAGGTACTAATCCTACTAATATTATAAATGCGAAAGTTGTGAGGATGGAGGGATTTTTGTTACTCTATTGCGCAAATACTACTGAATCGATTATAATGCAATTTGTTATGTAGGTAGCTGAAGACGCAGTCGCATTCCCACAGGAAAAGGAACTTTGCGGGTTTTTCTTTGAAAACGCGGGCGGTTATCTACTACATACTTACTTATTATAAAACTGAAGATCTTTTTTGTTTGTTTGAAGCCTTTATCTCAGGAACTACGAGTCCGATTTGAAAATTTCTTTCAGTAGGAGAATATAGTACCTAGATAATATAATAAATAGGCAGATAAACCCATTGACCGAGGAAAGCTGTAGGTATATCAACGCTAAGACCAATTGGACCAGAGCATTGCAGGGAAAACCACTTACCACATGGAACTGCTAGTGATACATATAACTACATACTAAGTACTAACAAATGGATGAAGTTAATCGATAAATTCAATTAAAACAACAAAAATAATATTGATTTCATAAGATAAACTATATTTTAATAATTAAGATTTGCTCCGAAGTAACAATAGACGCTAAAAAATTAGCTAGTTACCTATACAAAAATAAGCAAGCGCAACTCAATGTACAATGACTACGACTAACGAAATTTATTAGGAAGGGTGTGGTGCTTGTAAACCGGTTCGCTTTAATTTTTACATAGGTTTTACATTTTATTTAAATAGGTACAAAGTAAATTTCCACTTCAATATTTTAATTAAATTTCTTTATTTCCTATGTATGTATTTCAATTTCATGTAGGTACCTACTTAAAATTTACATTATTTATTGGGAACTTAGCTACTAGATGGAATTCAATGCAAATTAGGAAATATGGAAGTTTATGATATGTAACTATTATTATAATTTATTAAATTATTATTACCTATCGGATACACACCATGCATATTATATAAGTATAGACATTCATATCAACAACCACCTATTGAATTTTTCTTAGCATCAGTGGAAATACAATTACAACTTAGGGAATATAACAACTTATTTTAGAATTTACGTAGAATAAAGATGGATACAAGTAATTATGTACCGTGACATTTTTGTTCCTCCATAGGTACAGATTCACACTTAAACCTACCTAGCTACTAAAAATAATAAACAGATCAAGTACAATAATATAAATCACAAAATAATAAAAAAAATCAATAAAATAAAAAATTAAAGTTAACCATATCGTTTGCTACTTTGGTTAATATAAATAATAAAGATAGCTGTAGGGCCGTGCCGCTTTTTTGCTCGACTTGGCGGGGGCAATACCGCGGCCGTGCCCCGAGATAAACGTAACGTAAGCATAATATTGATTTTGTGAAGAAGATAACTATTTTTTTTATAAATTGTTCGATATTTTTTTTGATTTTGTGAAGAAGATAACTATTTTTTTTATAAATTGTTCGATATTTTTTTTGGAAATTTTCTAAGGACACGGTGTAGCGTAAATCAGCCTTTAATTAAACACCTGGATCCAAGCTTATATTACATAATTTGGGTTAAATTGTTACAAATAATAATATGATGTAGCTTTAGCAATTTCTCATTAACGCACAGGCGGAGAATTCATACTTGTGCTTGATAAAGATGTGTGCCAGGCTGTTAGCCATGTTCTTGTTGAATTCACATAAATTTAATTTTAAACCAATACTTATAACTATTATTCATCTCGTGATATTATATTATTTACAAATTATTAACACTAAATATGTATCATGTGGATCCTCCGAAAACGCATTTCACACACAACGTATTTGTATTCGCAATAATACGTAATTTCCTCTTTTTTTTTTCACAGCTCTCACACAGAAACAAATTTAGTCTATTTTGACAGCTCCATAAATTTTTCTAATAAATGTGTATGCCGCAAAAAATCCTATAGTTCCCGTCAGCAACCAAAATGTTAAAACCATGAGACCTGAAACATATTGTCTTGTATTATATTGATGTTTGTTATTTCACATTATGTAAATCCCTACATAATAAATCAACAACTAACCTGTATAACCTACATAAAGAAGAGTTGGTATAAACTCTGTTATTTCCAATTTTTTGAAAAAGTAAAATATAGAGTATATTAAAATGTATACAGAAGAACCTCCCGATACTATGAAACTCTTCCACCACCAGTGATAATCCTGAAAAAAATTCATGTTAATATTATAATATTCTAATTATTATTTACATTACAATAATAATATAACAGTTTGACGGTATTTTTAGTATCTAGTTTATGGTATATAATATATAATATGTAAACAAACATTTGAAGATTTTAAAAATCAATAATTAATTTTAAAATATTGATAAATACCTCTCCACATAACTGAAAGTAAACCATGACGATGGATATTTGTGATACAGACACAACTAAGATACAAAACACCAGAAACAGGAACCCAAACAGATAATAAAACTGATTTTCCCAGAGTGCACTGAATATGAAGAACAGCTCAATAAAAACTGCTCCAAATGGAAGAATTCCAGCCATCAATATACTGAAAAAATACATCTTATAAGACAATTAAGTCTAGCTAGCATACAGTTAATTACATGATTTACAATTTATTTATTGGTATGGTAAAATGATAATAATGTATGATACAATGTCTCACATTTTTTAGTAGGTTCACATTGTATAAGTTCAATAACATAAAAAAATATATAAACATATAAAACCAGCAAAACATTATAAAAAGAGCTCACTTACCATATAAAAACATTCATATACCACACTTGTTCAGGAACTTTTCTAGGTATGAAATTTGTTCGCACAGGGTGTTGGAATGGTTGCTTTCTAATGCCGAAATAATATCCCATGTACACAAGGGGAAGGGATATGCAAAACCATAGACATAAAAGAGCCATCATTGTTGAAAACGGCACAGCTCCACTTGAATGTTTGCCCATAATGAAAAAGTTCAAAAAGAAGCATTTTCCAAATACAATTGCTGGGTATAAGGTGGCAGTTAGGAAAGCAGCTTGCTTCCATTGTTTTCCCTTCATGGTATTGTATAAGCGAGCTGAATAGTAGCCAGCAATGAGGCCCATAAAAACATAGAGGAATATAGCTGCAGTCATCAACGCGCCTCTACTGGCTGGTGAGAGCATGCCAAGCATTGCAATAACTGAAAAAAAGGATGATATTAATCAATTCAAAATTAATCAAAACAGTAAAAAATATAATGGTTCTGCTTTTCTTTAAATTTCAATACACGGTATCAAGATTAAATTTATTGGTAACTAGCGGTCCGCCCCGGCTTCGCCCGTGGTACATATTTACGTTTTCTCTACATCTATACAACCATCCTCGTACTTCAAGGAATATAATAAAAAAAGAATTATCGAAATCGGTTCAGCCGTTCTCGAGTTATGCGCTTACCAACACATTTTGCGATTCATTTTTATATATAAGAAGATGAGTATGTAATGGCAATTTAAATTTAATAAATAATTAGCAAGATATATCATGATTTTTATATTTTGCAGTAACAGGTACTGTGAGACTTACATATAGTTACAAGGGCCATTAGAAATATTTGGATCCCATTTCCAATCACAGCAGCAAAAAGCATTCGTTTTGGCGGAGGCCTGAAAACATCACCATGAACTAGCTTCCAACCAGTTTCCTCAATCATATCTTCAATATTTTCATCAGAGTTGTACTTTGCAATATCCCTTCTCAATGTGCGGACCATTATCATTGTTAAAATTCCTTGAAATCAAAGATGATTTAGACAAAATTCTCTTATGAATTAAATATTACAATGCTTCTTAAAAGTCATATTTTTTAAATACAAATTACATATTGCATACAACAATTACCTGATAAAAAGAACAATACTACTATGGAATTTATTATAGAGAACCAATGTATTTGAACATCTTTCATTCCCAAATAAATATCCCATCTAGAAGCCCATTGAATATCTGATTCTCCCCACTCCACAGAATATGTAAAGAACAACTTGGTTCCAGAATCTTCATTAACTAATTGAGGCTTAGCGTCTTGTGCAAATTGACAAGAATCATCGATAAATGTTATATCATCTTTGCTGACTGAATGTGTCTCAACTTCAAAGCCCACTACTCTATATGAATCTCTGAAACAAATATTATTACATGTCACTACAATATACCTAATATAGAATAACTTTATTTATAAACTAGATTTCCGCCCGCGGCTTCGCCCGCGTTTTCAAAGGAAAACCCGCATTTTTCCCGTTCCCGTGGGATTTCCTGGATAAAACCTATCCTATGTGTTATTCTGAGGTATAAGCTATATTCTGGTAAAGTATCATTCAAATCCATTCAGTAGTTTTTACGTGAAAGAGTAACAAACATCCATACATCCATACTTACAAACTTTCGCCTTTATAATAGTTTATTATAAATATTCATTACATTGTATTGACAATCTTATATCACCCACTATATCTTTAAAATTATCTTATTTATTATTATATCCCATTTTCTTTATAAATTACTCAAATTGCCATCCCTGATTATGAATAATTAATTTCAAGAACAAAGAGAGTGGCTAATTGCTATAAGGTAGTTGAAATTCCAATCCAATTTGCTGCTTTAATCATTATTATGTAATTTTAAATTTATTATATTGAAAATTAATTTTTAATGGAAAGATGGTTGAAAAGTTCTTTTCTACTATATTTTTCTATGTTACTGTAACAATAATTTCTGTAAATATCAGTAAAAAACTGCAAAATACTTACTGACTATGCTTATGGTATTTAAGTAGCAATTTAAGGTGATTATTGATGTATGCTTTTCCTTTTGACATAAATCCAAGTCTATATCCTTGTTCAACTATTCTTTCAGATGTTTCCCGGTTTATAATCCTAGTAGCTACAGGTAAATTATCCACTAACCTGTAAAGATAATTGCATCAATATTATATTAAAATAAATTCGTAAAAAGTAATACATTATACATAATAAAATCTCTGTATTAAAGACTTACAAATGCACATAGTATTCATGTTCTATGCGGCTCGCAACCTTTTCTGATTCTTCCACACTCCAATTCATTGGATTATTTTTTTCATGACACAAGAGTTTACATTTAATGTTTTCTGCCATATGAACTTCATAGGGTGTATTTACAATACGATCACCCCTCAAAACCTCACCTAAGTTTTCGGATTTATACAAGAACGCCCCAAATCTTGGCAAACATAATGGTAATGAATAATATTCATACGGTAATTGTGTATGTGTACTGGTCATTTTCACAGCTTTAACTTCGATTTTTTGCCCTTTTTTAAACTCCACGGGTGCAACGCCCGGCACATAAAACCCATTATTAAAAGCAAAATTGAACAGCAATAATAAAATCTGAAAAGAAATCTGGAAACAGAAGAATAAACTTTAGTATTTCACTAATGCCGTAAGACAATAATTGATTATAGATTACTATGCACATACTCGATATGAGAACATTATTAAAACGTAATGTATTAAGAGTAAATAAACATTTACAAATACATTTTTCTTAATAAATGAGTTTTGTGGAACGGTTCAACTTTTTATAGTTGAAATTAATTTAGATTTTTATTTTGAACATTGATTTAACTCGGGAAGTTGTGAAATGTACGCTTGTCAATTGACATTTGACATTGCACATTTGTGACATACCTAGTATGTCAAATGTCAACTTTCAATTTAGGTTAATGTCACAGAATATATAATATATTCTAGTACATAGCTAAACCACAGAACAGTAAAAACATATAGAAGTGCGATAATGTCATAATTAGTATGAAAACCAGTGTCGCCAAACCCACACATTTAAACCGATAGTTATACAGTACCTCAGAGAGGTTTATTCCTCTGAGTACAGTACACTACAAGTAAACTATGCCTTTGATTGGACAGCTTAATTTGAGTAAAAACTGACTTAGGTTATAAATTCAGCATTTCAATATGTACCCTAACACACCATGTTACGGTTTATTTTAGTATAACATCCCTAGGTATATTAGCTGTTTTGTTTCTCATTGCACAGAAATTCCAAATTCGAAAACATTCAGCTACTCCACAACAGAGGGCGTTAGTTTTCGATAAATATAACTTTGAACCTCAACACATAGAGATAAGGTTGAAATTTGTGTCACTCAACATTAATGACATTAACTTGATATTTATCTGATGCTATGCCCTGAGGGATGTCAGCCTTGTTATCGATAATTCACAAATAAATATTTTTTGTGTATTTTTCTTTTCTTTCTTTTATATGAGTATAGTATAATGTGTCACATTTTGGAGTATGTTTATTACTACTAAGTACGTCTTTTTATATTATTATTATTAAATAAAAAACGGAATAGAATAGTATTAATCTATATTTACAAAATACAAACAGAAAATATGCATTATTTTAAATCTTGGAACTGCCGTAGGTTTGCTGTATCGGTGGCCTTTGTTAGACCGCTTACTGCTGTTCGGCATCCAGTTAACTCGTCACGTTGCATTTATCCATTTCTCTTTTAAATTAGCCTCTTTGGGAAATCTATAAATAAATTGGACAAATGAAAGCTAAGGAAAAATAAAATAAAATTTAATATTTATAATGTTTGTCTTTTCTAAAGTATCGATACTGTCGATATGCGCCACAAGCATCACTAAAGCGACATTCGTTTGTTTATTGCAATAATATTCCAGAAAGTCTTGTTTGCTATTCAATCTATAATAGTACTAATTTCTTACGAATTAAGGTTCATTTTGACTAGATATATGTATACAATTTTGACAAATTACAAGCGAAGTTATAACATAAAATATTATATTTAAAATAAATAAAAATAAGACTTACCGATGGTATGAAATGCCTCCATTGCTGATATTATTTCGTCTGCTATCATTTTTGCACTCTAATACCAAACAACACGTCCTAATTAATGAATAAATATGGAAAAAAGGTTTGACAGCTGACAACCGACTCGAATATTTTTCTGCGCACAACTGAGAGCAAGTTAGGTGATCTTACCTTACAAGTGACACGTGGGCCACGCCCACATCACACTTCTATCTACTTTACTGTTCTGTGAGCTAAACGCTAATATTGTTGCAATCACAGGTTGCAATCATGGTTGCAATATTTTAAATTTGTACAAACCACAGTACAAACAAATCATGCAAGCCATAGTTTTAGATCATAATGGGTATGTGACCATTGTCCGAAAGAAGTATGATCAAATGATCAAATGAAATGATGTCAAAACAATTATATGTTTTTTTATCCCTTTCACACCAACTTGCCAAGAGGCTATTAGATATGAGCTTCTTGATATATAAGCTTCTTGAAAAATAGTAAAGTTATTATAAAATCTTAAACGAAATAGTCCAAAATATATTATTTCCTCTGTGCTAATCAAGGAATCTTTTAAATGACAGTGACACTTGACAGTGACATATTAAATCTGAAGACTGTCGGTTTCTAATCGAAAATGACCGGGGTGTAAATGTCATTTTTATTAAAAATATTTATATTTACAAGTTAAATTTCTTATTAGTTTATAAAATTTTGTTCATTTAAAATGGCAACCAAAGTAGCTATAGTCACAGGTGGAAACAGAGGGTTAGGTTTTGAAATTGTTAAAGGATTATGTCAAAAGTTCGACGGTGTTGTGTACCTCACAGCCAGAAACGAAGAAAGAGGTCAAAAAGCAGTTCAGGATCTAGAACGAATTGGTTTGCGACCGCATTTCCATATTTTGGACGTTACAAGTGATGAATCCGTTGAACAGTTTGCTTCCTTTATAAGATCACAGCACGAGGGCATTGATGTTTTCGTAAACAACGCGGGTATACTTGATTTTGATAAAGCTGTTTCTTCCTTCGATGATGCCAAAAAACTTCTTGATACAAATTTTTACAGCCTGCTAAGGATAACGAAATTTTTATTTCCTCTTTTGACACATACAGCTCGGATTATTAATATCAGTAGTGACTGGGGTCTCTTATCGAACATCAGGAAACAGAATTGGCTGGATACATTGATAAAAGATGATTTAACTGTTGATGAGATTTTACAATTTGTGGATGAATTTTTGCAAGCTGTAAAGAATGGTAAAAATGGATTTCTTTCATTCGCTGGTCACTATAGTGATTATAAGGTTTCTAAAGTAGCCATGTCAGCTCTGACTTTTGTACAGCAAAGGGAATTTATCAAGCAGGGTAAAGATGTATCTGTCAACTGTGTCCATCCGGGTTTTGTAAAAACCGACATGACTAAGGGCATGGGAGATTTTTCTCCTGAACGTGGTGCTAGAGCTCCTTTGTACTTAGCGTTAGAAGCTCCACAATCCCTCAAGGGAACCTTCATTTGGCATGATTGTCATCAAGTCAACTGGGATGATTGAATATATGTTACTTATTATTGTTTCAATCCTGTGATAATATTTAGTGTCACAACACTTTAAACTTAATAATATATGTTTTTTTTAGTTTAAATGTGTTTCCTTTATAATTATTCCTGGATGTAACCGGAAATATTCTAGGTAGGCTTTAAATTTAGAATTTCTTTTATTAGAAATTTCTTATTAGAATCAAAGAAATATTTCATAGTACAATTTCCATCCATTTAAAATTATGAATTATTTTTATTCAAAACGCAGTTGAAAATTTGTAAAGTAAACAAAGAGAAATTTGAATTTATAGATTAATTATTTGTTTCTTTTGACTTTACTTTCGATCTGCATTCAAATCTATTTTCGTAGTACATATATATTTATAAAAATAATCTAGGTATGACCACATTTTAAAATTTGTTGCCAATATCTTTCCTAATTACGGTAAATAACGTACCAAAACTAAAATTTATTTATAACTAGTTAGATTTCCGCCCGCTGCTTCGCCCGTGTTTTGGGATTTCTGGAATAAAAAGTGTCTTAAATTCTGGGTCTTCAGCTTACCTAGGTACATATCAAATTTCATTGTTATCGGTTCAGAAGTATTTTCGTGAAAGAATAACAAACATCTATCTATGTTCGAAAGCCGCGAAGTTTGAAATGCATGAAATCAAACGATGTGTAATTGAATCTTTAAATGTGCCACGCGAATTCCTGTACGGCCGAAACCACGTGCAAATTGCAAAAGCAAGTAGGTAGGTATCTTAGGCTTAATGCATTGTTATAATTATAATCTTTCATGAATTATATTACAAGTAAAAACTAATATGGCGTGCACTCCTTCACTACTCATATGAAGTTATGCATTCCAATTAAATATTTTATTGATCAGAAGTTGAAGTGCCTGCAGCTGGGCCTTTAATCTTATTCTTTCAATTAATAATAATAGTTAAAAAAAACTAAAAAACACGCTTTTTGTACTTAGAAAACCGAACTAAAAAATAGAAAATTTTTATCAAATTAGTGTATTGTCATCGGTCCTCAATAAATCTACAAAGTTTGAACGAAATCTGGCCGTTTAAAGTGGGTCAAAATCGCGCCCAAAGAAGTCGGTAACAAACATACAGGTGAAGCTAATATAAAGCGTGTAATAATAATAGTTTAAAAAAACTAAAAAACACGCTTTTAGTTCGGTTTTTTAAAAAACGCGTGTTTTTTATTTTTTTTAACTATTATTTATTTTATCAAATTAGTGTATTGTCATCGGTCCTAAATAAATCTACAAAGTTTGAACGAAATCTGGCCGTTTATAGTTGGTCAAAATCGCGCCCAAAGAAGTCGGTTACAAACATACAAACATACAGGTGAAGCTAATATAAAGCGTGTAAAAATGGGTTATCGTAAGGTCGCTTGGGATTTTATCACGACGTGGAAACCCTGGGCACCTGGGACAGTTTCATGTTATGAATCTTCAATTGTTAGGTATAGTGTCAGCGTAATACACATCTATACTAATACTAGCGGTCCGCCCCGGCTTCGCCCGTGGTACCTACTTGTTTAATCTATCCTATCTCTCAAGTTGGATCGAACTGCACATGGTGTGCGAATTTTATTATAATCGGTAAAGTGATTTAGGAGTCCATTGAGGACAAACATTGTGACACGAGATTAATATATATGTACTAGCGGTCCGCCCCGGCTTCGCCCGTGGTACATATGAAAAATAGATGTTGGCCGATTCTCAGACTTACCCGATATGCACAGAAAATTTCATGAGAATCGGTCCACCCGTTTCGGAGGAGTATGCAGACTAACATTGTGACACGAGAATTTTATATATAAGAAGAGATTATGAAGCTGATGAGTTTGATTGTTTGAACGCGCTAATCTCGGGAACTACTGGCCCGATTTGAATAATTCTTTCGGTGTTAGATAGCCCATTTATCGAGGAAGACTATAGGTTATTTATTATCATCTCGCTAAGACCAACAGGAACGGAGCACTGCGGGTAACACCGCTGAGCACAGCTCGTAAAAAAATTAAGTATGAAATAACAGTAGGTAGCAACTAGATACGCACGAATTGTTATTTTGGCATCATATTTATTTACGATATTTTTGTATAGAGACATTGTTTACAATTTGGTATATCTATTATATTAAAGTATTTAAACAACTTTTGATATCATTATCAACTTTATACCTACTCGTAGAAACCTACCTAGTTATGTAAACGGGCATATCATTATTTTTCTTTTTTTGTGATTAATCATGAGTTAAATAAAATCAGCGTTTGTAATAAAAAAAATTTATAGCATTCTGCCCGCGCCTTCTCCACTACATTTTGGACTTTCGAAGAAGAGGCAAAAAAAAACTTTTCAGAAATCTCTATATTATTTTTAAGACCGATAACAAGTCGTTTAATTGTAACTATGTATATTTTAATCGCGACATTTTTTCCCCGTTGAGGTACCTACATGTGTATTTAATATATTTATTTTTAAGACCGTTAGCAAGTCGTTGAATTGTACGTATATTTTAATCGCGACATTTTTCCCCGTTGAGGTACATGTGTGAAATATTTAAAGAAACATCCTAAAATTATTTTTCACAAACAAAATGTAGTTGAGCCTGTGGTTGAGCCTAATAATATCGGTCTATTGCCTATAAATATTTATCAAAATCAGCCCAGTGATTATTACATAATTTGAAGATACCAATGTGAATCAAATCTAAAAATAATTTTTATTTAAGTTGAGGTGGTCTCAATCTTAGTCTCAATATCTTCAAGACAGAATATGACAATGGATTCTTAAGGAAATAAAAGAAATACTATATATAGCTAACAATCTACCTAATAAAAGCTGAGAATTAGGCAGCTGTGGCCCTGGTAATCTGGTATTTCTGCGGACGCGGTTCTACCGAATACCCGCGGCCCCGTCAATAAAGCGGCACGGCGGAACACAGTGGAGTTTAGTCGGTAGGACCCTGCACTCAGCAGGGTGAGTCCGACATAACCCAGGGCTCTTCCCCCGAGTGCCCTGGGTATGCCTAAATGCATTCTCCACTATAAAAAAAAAATAAATAAAAATAAATGGTACCTAATCTGGTATTATTGAGCTGAATATATGATGAGGTACCTACTGAATGCCTCTTTGCTGAATGCAAATGACTCGGCTAAAATATTTTTCTCACCTTATTATTTGTTTTTCTATATTTCATTATTAACCAAAGCGCGTCATAAGTAATGTCCATTGTTCGCTTACTCAAATTCATACATACTGCTCAAGTTCTTAAAGCCATATACATATTATAATCAGATGCTAAGATTTTTTTATTGAGGTGTTCTAATTCCCCAAAATAAATTAGTATTATAACATATACCTGCTAGCCAATAATCTATTTGAAATATTTAAATACATCCGCGCGGATAATGCTGCGGGAAACAGCTAGTACCTATTACAGGTTTAAAACATGTCATAGATACAAATAAATCTCATTAAGAATTTCTATTGCATTTGAGTATTTTGTATGGATTCACTCGTTTCTTACATACATAATTGTATTAAGAAATCGTAATGGTGGACAGGGTAAGGGGTGGTGCACAACCGGCTTATCGCCTAATACGCATGCAACAACAGAAGCCTTTATATGGCTGTGTGGGCGTTTATTTATTTGAAGCCATTTTCTAGTGTGTTAACGGGTTAAGTATTTAAAAACTGTCACTCCATTCTTTTTACTTTTACAACTAATAACGTAAACTTGCAGACGTAGACTATATCAGAGTCTACGAATAGAAGAGATAATAGATAAATTTATTCCCTCGGATTTCATAAAACGCTGACGTTATCCAGAGTATTACTAAGCATGCTTCCATAACTAGTCCTCTTAGGTACCTAACTAGCTTCTACCTACCAAGCGTAGTGAATAAGGCAAATTACACCCAAAATTATACTAGTCTAGTGTGGAAAAGTTATAATAACCATGGCTCTTATAGTCACACTGGCAGCTCCGCTATTTCTAATTACGGTGAAATTCTTGGTAATTGAAGCAAAGGAGTACTATACCTAACTTTTTCAAGAAGTTAGTAAATATTTAGACGTTCGGCAGTCATGGAGAACTGGAAAGAACTTTGTTATCATTACATAGTATAAAACAAAGTAGCTTTTTCTGTCCCTATGTCCCTTTGTATGCTTAAATCTTTAAAACTACGCAATGGATTTTTTAATAGATAACTGATAAAGTGACTCAAGAGGAAGGTTTAAGTAGGTATATATATACATAATTTATTAGGTTTTAGACAAAGCGGGCGAAGCCGCGGGCGGTAAGCTAGTATAATAAATAAAATTTATTATACATATAATGAATGTATATATAAATAATACAATGTATATAAATTGAGCAATAAAGCAGCTATAAGTAATATAAAAATCGGTTCAATTATAGAAAAGATATATGATATTATGATAGTGTTGCAAAGATAAAATAATACAGGTGAATAGAGAACATCCTCCTTTTTTGCTGTCGGTGAAAATAGATGAAATAGCAAGAAGTAAAAAAAAATTATTAAATTATGTAACTACCTACGCCAGGAAAATTTCTATAGGCTGGAAAATTTCTATTCGTCAGGACAATTTCTATACGTCAGGGAAAATTTCATTAGTCAGGAACATTTCTATAAGAAAGGAAAATTTGTATAAGTCAGGACAAATTATATACGGCAGGAAAATCTCGATAAAACAGGAGAATTTCTATGCGTCAGGAAAATTTCTCTTTGTGGGGAAAATTTCTATAAGTCAGGAAAATTTCGATAAGACGATAAGTCAATAAAAAATAATATTATAGATAAATTATGATAAAATTCGTATTTTAAGGTGAAAGAAACGATTACACTATAAATTTATATATTTTAAACATGGTATGCATAATAAATATAACCTTATACATATTTCGTGTTTCTCAGAAATAATTCAGAAGAGAACTTAATATGTACCTACAACGGTTCCGTGAGATGGGAGAGGATACGGAAGATTGCTCTAAACCGTTGTTAGGCGATTGTGAAGGTAATATTATTATTTATTTAATAAGGTATTTAATTTGATAAATAAATTAAATCAATTTATCAGAGAGATAATGTAAAAAGCAGTTTTAACTTTTAATCCTACTAATATTAGAATAAATGCCAAAAAGTTTGTGAGGATGTGTGTGTGTGTGTGTGTGTTTGTTACTCTTTCACGCAAATACCATACCACTGAACCGATTACAATGAAATTTAGCACACATATAGAAGGTAACTTGGATTAACACATAGGGTAGGTTTTATCCCGAAAATCCCACGGGAACGGGAACTATGCGGGTTTTCCTTTGAAATCGCGGGCGAAGCCGCGGGTGGAAATCTAGTACCTACTAAATAACATAAAAACCTTAGTTCCAAAAACTTATTACAACGCCCTCCAATATAAATCATCATATAAGTCATTCAATATACGAAATACTCCATTGAAATTTTACATTTTTTAGGCCTGACCTTGCATTTTTTAGAGGACGCAATTTTATTTTTTTGATGTAGTAAAGAATGATGTGTAGTAAATAAAAAATGATGTGTAGTAAAGAATTTAATTTGCAACAAATAATGTTAACATTGTTTTATTATCAGATAAATAGTTTAAGAGATACATATATCGTAAAAACCATTTCAACCGCTATTTTCAAGATGGCGGCCGTGGGTCAAGGGTGGCGACCCCACAAACTTGGTGATAGCTTCACACTGACCCCCCCCCCTACACATCAAAAAAATAAAATTGCGTCCTCTAAAAAACGCAACCCCAAATGTAACTTTTCAATGGACTAAAAATATGAAGGTTATTTCAATTGAATGTGGAAATTGAACCTGTGTTCCAATAATTATACCAACGTCATGCTTTTCCACATTTGTAGGTACAAAATGAACTACGAAAAAGTAGATAATTGTGATAAAATGTGATTGGCAAGTGACAACACACATGACACAGCCTAAGCTGCTAGGATAAATCGTACCTATAGTTCAGGATCCATCGCCCATTTTTGCAATTGATTACTATCAACTTATCAAGCTAATTTTCCGTGAGTAGCTTTATTTTGATGAGACGCCCAATAATTTCTTGTACGAAACTCTCGATTGTGGAAGCTTACAGAGGTAACAAGGATAAAATGTTTTGATTTGATGGTTCTCAAATATTTTATTATATTTTATTTAGAGAAAAGTTGAAGAATAAAATGCATTTTTTTATAAATAATTTTATTAAAACTGGCCTTATCTTAATACGAACTTAAAATCTACACAAATTATATTTTATTAATTGGTAAGTACAACATAAAATTCTTAGCTATTGGGAGCTGGTTGTTATCGGTCTAACCGCACAACTAACGTACCGATGACATATTTAGGTATAAGGTAAAAGCATCAGTAGATGACCACTTAAGGAGACAGAATATTCTTTTTAAATGTTTGACTTTAATTATCATATGAATTCAGTAAGTTTATTTTTTTGGAAACCCTGTGAAATGTGTTTTAACATATGAACAAGCATTTCACCACGTACAATGGTCGAATAAACTTAAAAAAAATTAAAAATGTTCTTATATTAGAAATTTAGTAGTTGACCATCTAAAAACTAGAAGATGACCATATTTTGCATCAGTAGATGACCACTCAGATGCTACAATTTTAATTGGGTTATTTGTTAAATAAGAAGCAATAAGATGAAAAGATAACGTTTTATTTGAAATATAATAATAATTAGGCCTTTTTAAGCCTATAATTTAAATAAAAACAAGATTCTAAAAGATCCGAAAGATGGTTATAAAACAAAAGGACACTGTCAAACACAAAGCGTAAACGTCAAACTTTTTGCCAAATTCATCATATCAAGGAATGTATCTCTGGAACATCATATACATTTCTCGTAGAACTGGTCTTCTTGGGAGCCTCTATGTGAGCAACTACTGCATCCCAGGGATAGTCGAGCACATCTTTATGCCATTTTTTGCACCCAGTCGCATATTTTATGCTCCTCTTCTGGTGTAAGGATGGATGTCGGACCCATTTTTCGTTCCATCGGTGACTTCCCTTTTACTTTATTTGTAAGCGTTATTCTTGGTACACCGAACTTTTTTGCAGCCGTTCGTATTGGTCTTTTATGAAGACGAACATCGTTCACTGCTACAAGCATTGCAGCTTCAGTATAATTTAGGAATGCGCCCCTTTTCCCAGGCATCTACAAGATAAAAATTGGTTTTAGTAATAGATCATAGCCATAAATTCGTACCATAAACAAAACTAACTAACTAACTAAAGAAAATCAATCTATTGTTAAAGTAAATAAAATAGTTTATTTTAATTAATTATTATATGCAGTATATTTAAAAGATACAGAACATAATCAAAAGTTGACCACCATGGTCAATTACTAGAAAATCATAGTCAAACGGTAATTCGGTAATGGACCACCATGGTCAATTACTAGAAAATCGCAGTCAAACGGAATCAGTATTGGACCACCCCCACATCTCAATTTTGTCAACAAATCTTTAAATTTTAATTACCCTGTCATTTAAATAAACCATAAACGAATAAAAAACGAAAAACACTTACCGTCAACAAGGTGACAAAGTTCCTAGTATTCAGCTTCAAACTTTTTCAATCTCTACGAATATTATTACAAAAACGAATTTATTGATTTAATGGTCCGTCACTCAACAAACAACTGACCACCATTTACTATATTTGACAGATATGGATGCGCAATTTACGCGCCTATTTGACCAGATAGCAGCACTAACTACTTATTAACGAATGAGTTTTTAAAATTGCCGCGAATTCTTATTATAACGGTTTATGTGCATTAGCGGTCAACTACAGGTACATGGTCAACTACTGGTGACTTTACCCCTACTGTATACATAATATATTGTACAAATATTGAAATTCGTAGGTTTTCATTTTTGTTCAAAAAACGAAGGTAATTATTTCCACAGGCTTAAATACAGATCATTTGTTCCTAAACCATTCATATTATCAACGAAAGTTTGAGAACTTTAATATTTTTAAACAAAGATAGTATGTAGCTAGTACAATTATGTAGTTATTTTATAAAGATATTTTATATTATTACTGCTTTGGTGTTCTAGCCGTTTATTTCAGTAAGTATCTACATATTATGTTACTAACTACTGGTTACGTACGGAAAAGAAATTAAATATAACGATATATTATGCTCCGTACATAAAACGAGGAAATAAAAATTGAAGAATTAATATTGAAATACGAATACACATATTACTTATGATAGAACATTAAGTTAAAATTATAATTCAATATCTACTTAAATCATAAGTTTTAAAGTTCCTGTCAAATTCAAATATTATTTTAATCTGTTTTCGCATTTTTGTAATTTCACAGAAATATGGCATGAGACTGAAGATTAAAAGTTAAAACGGCCTTTTATCACCTTCTAAGGAAGCGAAATGGGCGATGCCAGGGAAGTTGCATTGGAATTGACTTTCACGGCATAATTTAATCTATAGGAACGAAGCCGCCGCGCTGGTGAAAAGAAAAGCTGGTGCTAATAATGCGAGAAAAACCCAAATTATGTATTTTCTTATTAAAAAAATATAAAATAAATGGTCGTTTTATCTACATTCTCCACATCTATATAGGTAAGAGTTTGAAATGAATCATTAACGTCTATGGTAGAGCGGATAGACCTATTTACAATGGTATTTATGAAAAATGGTAACCTATGGTAGCTTTCTTAAATTTGACTCAGTGACGGTAATCACATTTTATGATATTTATTATAACACCAAATGAGAATTGAGATTTCGTATGAAATGTTTACTTAAATAGTTATTACAATTTTTGTTTGGTAACGTGAACGTCTTATTGTTTAGTGGTTACACAAATATTTTGTAAAATAATAAATCAAATGCACAGCAAAATAAATAAAATGGTAAATTATTAAACCTAAATGAATCTAATAGAGAACTTATTGTAAAATTAACTAAGTTTTATAAATAAAGCGTTTTACACTCGACTACAAGACACTTTACTTTGGTTTTTTCAATAGACTTAAATTCACTCATTTTACATTCGTTACGTGAAACAGATATATCTACACATCTAATAATAATTATTAATTAATATACATACAAACACCATTTACTTAAGATTAATTATACAACATTTCAAACACATACAATCTGCTGTGCAAACAATTTTTAAAATTTCACTTGTCAAAAGTAAATATTTGTACTAACTCACACCGAATTAAAAATATATAAACACAGTCTAACTCGTGGAATGGTTATTATTTATTAATAAGATACTTTTACATCTAGTTTTCCTAGATTATTTAATATTTTAATTATGAAGAGGCAGTTGTGTCGATAACGCGAATAATTTTATTTAAAATTATATGCGTACCGACAACCCCAATTATTTCGAAGAAAAAAACTATACGTACCGTTAGACTTGACTAGGAATTTAACGCATTGAAGTCATAAAAAATAGAATGCATATACATATTATAATTCCTACAGCTTATTGTAAATATTTACTAAATACTTATAAGCTTATTAAGGAAAAGTTCCAATGGACGGATAGCTGAAAAAAATAGCGATGACCACGTAGTGTCTAAGATCTTTATGGCAAAGTACATTATTAGATACGTTATAGTAAAAGGCATTTTAAGGCACTTATTCAGAAAAAAAATGGATCCTACTAGTTTACATAGTTATACATATTAAATATTTTGTTACACACTTTCTAGAAGCAGCTTTTATTTTCTGTTAAAGTTCCCAGTACCCACTAACTCAATAAATGCAATGATGGCAACAACAATTAAAATGCTCTTTGGTTATATTTATTGCTCTCCGGGACAATAGATATTTTTGTTTTAAATGCGTCAATTAAAAATATGTTATATGCATTGGAAAACTTGAGTTTAAAAATGTTTATTTGAGTCATAAAAATCTATTTAGTTAGTAACAAGTGGTGCTAGGGAGGTGGTTTCCTCTCCGTAGTATCGGTAACGAGCTGTCAAGTTTGTATTGGGAGTCTCTATTGCATCTGAATGCTGTGAGTCCCGGTGTCGGCGTAGGTCCACCTTTCGCTGGAAAGCTTTGTCGCATAGACCGCATGAGAAAGGTTTGTACCCCGTATGTTTACGCATATGCGTGATTAGGTTTGAGCTTTGGCTGAAAGCTTTTGAGCATACGACGCATTTATGGGGCTTTTCACCTGTAACAAACAAACATATACATAGTTTTATAATTTAAATCAGACAAGATTAATGAATGTATTGATACTACTCAGGCAATTTTGCGATCATAAACCGTAATGTACAAAATAGTTTGAGGATTTCATAAGAGAAGTTGAAATATGATAATAAATAAGTACTAGATCACTGCACTAGTCGGATATCCAATGTACATATATGCCGTCACGTACAAACAAATATATTATATTCAACAACTTTAGAAAAGTTAGGCGATCATAGATGCAAAATGCTCTACGATAGAAAAAATAACATTAAGTATCAAATTTAATCTAAGTATATGCATACGAAGTAGTATAATGTAAATGTAGTATAATGTATAAAAAAATAAATTATTGCCGCTTATCCAGAAGCGAGATATAATCCGCAACTGTATTTTTTCTTTTTCTGCAACTTTACTTTTATAAATCCCGCAAGTTGCTCTACCCATAGCGAAACTTGTACACCCCGACTACAAGTAGGTAGGTATGTATCGATACATACGTATAAGTACATAAAAATTAATTTGGAATCTTATTGAAAACTCGAATGCGTTTAATAGAACAAGATTTAAATCGTCTCTTTGTTTGTAGTGTGATCGCACGTGAAGGTCTGCGAAGGCTGAGCAGCTAATTGCAGGCCAGGCCACATTTTGGAATATTGATCATGAGGTATTTATCGGGTGGACCAGTACCTTGTAAGGTTACTGTAAATCATTCGGAACTATTTGCAGACGTGACGAGATGTCTCAGCGGAGACAAATATGTCCACATTGCTTTTTTGCATAGTTAATTCATCTCGTTGAAGTTTCTTGAAGTGGTTAAATAAAAATATATTATTTTGAATGGTTGACTACAAATGTCCCTGATGCTGCTTTATTTGGATCGATAATAGATTTGGAAGGAAAAAAGATGTTAACTAAATACCTTAATATTGTGTGTAATTTCGTTAATTAAATTAACATATAAGTATATAACGCACACAATATGATACAAAATTTTTGTTAACGAAAGTAGCGCTAGAGCTAAAGAGTTGTGGTGATCAAAATTAAAAACTTTGTCCTTTTATTATTAGGCAGATAGACATTTTGAGTCCAGTAATTTCAACTACATAAGTCCTTCTGTTAGTAACTGTATTTACCAATGTATATACATATAACGATTAAATATAGGTACAGTAAATTCTTTATATATCCAAAACTGATAAATAGGACCGGAAAACAGAACATATTAAGATTTAATTGCGACCTCATTGAAAATTGCTGGGATGGGTTGCAGTGAGGAGCGTCGCCTATTTTTTGCTCATTGGAAATTCATTAACGCGTCGTACACTGGCAGCGATTTGCCGTCATGCAAGGTAAATGCGCTGCCTTGTTATCAATAACATTCATCGATTTCGTACTTTTATTGTTATTGATATTGTCTTGATCTATAAAACATTCATAATTCGCCTTAAAACGTGAGTAACGGAACATAATGAATGGTTTTTGACTACTATAGTCCAAGAAAATGTAACGTGCTAAATCAGGTGTTAAATGAAGGTTTATTGACATATTTTTTTTATATTTTTGAGTCGCTATCAATTAGATAAGACATCTCTAAATGTGCTACTACCTATAGAAATAGGTAGGTACACAATAAACCTACTTATAAACATATATGTATAGTAAGGAAGATAAACCAGAGCATTTTGAATATTTCAATACATACATAGGTAGTTAAATTCCCTATTTTTCATCAAATACCCGTCGTCGAAAAGACACCTTGTACGAGCAAGGCCCTTTACTAAACTATAACACTTACTAAAATCGTTAGTAAACTCAAATTATAGTGACCGTTTTACGTAACTTTATTTCTTGTAGTGCTGTAATTTAGAATATTATCTTCAATCAAACGAGTAAAGTTTCAAAGTGTGTATTACAATTTTGTCAGTGTTACAAATTAGAATAATTTATATGCGTTGTATCGAAGTAAATACGTGATAATAGGAGTTAATAATTATGGTGTTTTTAATTACAATTAAATTACCTGTATGTATGTAGGTGTGTTTCTTCATATCCGACTTTTGATGGAAGCGCTTGCCGCAGTATTGGCACGGGTACGGCCTGGTGTCGGAGTGAATGAGGAGATGAGTAGATAGGGTGCTGCTGCGTTTGAAGCATTTTCCACATTGCTTGCACTAAACAAAACAAATACCTAGTCATTAATATTTTTTAGATATTTTTCCTAATAAAGTTATGATTACTAATTATATCAAATATAATTTAATTGTGCCTACCAGAACGTACAAAATCTATAAATGTCTAACATTTTTAAAACTTTTAAAAGACTTCAGAAATATGAAACCGTTGTAATGACGTTGATTCAATGTAAAAATAAATAAAAACGTAGACATGTAGATCGACGCTGGCTAATAATATAATAATTACAGGGCAGTTGAAACCCCTTTCTTCGCTGTTCTTTGATTTTTCAACCCGTGTTAAACTTTCCAAGGCAGTAATTAACATTTGTCAATGTATGATTAATACTGGGTTTTAATAAATCGTATTTTTTACAATTACGGATAATTACGAAGTATCGATTGAAATTGTAAAACAGTTAACTCTCAGCAGGCGGTTATAATTTAAAGACAATTGAAACCTCATTTGCATACTTAACAAACAAATTCTTTAGCCGTTTCTTCCGAAGATATTGTTACAAAAGATTCAAATTTTAGATTTATTTGATCAGATGTTGTTAGAATTGAATAGAAAATCACCTACGGGCTACGTGTTATGACGCAATAAATAGTAGATCTATACTAACATACCTACTATTGTTCAATGGTATTTCTTTATTCAAATGAGTAAATATAATATGTAGAAAGATTTAAGAAGTTCAACTCACTCATGGAACAGGTTACGTACGTATGTAGGATTTTTATTATAAAATATTTACTAAATTCTTCATCATAACTGATTATGGGAATAAAGGCGGTTTTTTAAACAATATATATAATATTAGGTATATATTATATTTTCCCGGCCGTCGCTAAATAACGTAACGTAATTTCTATGTGTAAAATGGCAAAAACTATTAAATAGCTTTAATTATTATGCTTTGTTCATCTTGTATGTAGGTAGGTATATACCACCTGTCCCGCGAAATTTTGGAGGGAATCCTTTAAAATAACGGAAAAAGTAAGTATGCCGCTATTAGTCGGGTGGTTAGCCCGTTAAGTATGCGGCAAATGATAACCGAACACAAATCCGAGTAGCGGCCTGTGACAGTTGGCGAGGCAGCTGCCTCACCTCGCGCCTACAAAAACTCCTAGTTTTTTGATAGCCTTTTTATATCGATGCATTTTCTTATAAACAACACAGGTGCTGGCGAGGGTGAGTCCATCCACATATGGTTATCAGTATTTTAACATGGACTGAGGTTTAAAATGTTTATTAAATAATAATTTTTTATTAGATATCATGAGGTCAAATATAAAAAGATATGAAGAAAATTTAAGCGAAAACAATTTTTTATTATTGGAGCTAATAAAAAAAGTACTGCGAAATAAACATTTTAACTCACAATGAACAGAAGTTAAAAAAAAATTGGAATTAGTTTAATGATTCAAAAAATGTGTGATTTACTAATATTGACACAATATGTATTGATGTTTTGCCTGAATATAGTATATAAAAAACAATATAACAAAAGGTACCCAGACTTCGTTTCGCGTCGCTGTGCATGATAACAATGTACCTAAATACTGAACTTATCATACTTTGACGTAGAAAGTATCCGTTCTATCAAAACAACTTAAAAATATTTAATATTATTCCTAAAATAGACGTGTCAAAAATGCCACCCGAAGAAACGAACGTATTAAAATGCAAGAAGATGTTCAAAGGCAGTGTGTAGCCTCGAATAGCATAAGACGTGCGACTTGTTTCGATACAAGAGTACTTATTAAGCCAGGGGCAACTTTTGCTATTTGATTTGTAAAAAAAACCGATACTGGTTTGCTATTTAAAAGCATTTTGAGCGGAAATTGTACAGTTATCCCGATCTCGTTAAAGGATGTCGCAATTCATTGACCGTTCCCTTGAAGTTTTTCTTTTTTTTTATTATAGTGATAATTAAATGACAACAGTACATACCTGAAATGATTTTTCAGTCTTGTTTTCATTTTTGAGTAATAATGAAAAGTTGATGTCTGCCGCAGGGGGTGGGAATGTTTGATAGGCGGGCGCGGAGGGGCAGCGACGAGGCTCAGAGCTGGAGATGTGGTCTTCATCAGGACTGCTGCGACAGCGCTTGACCAGTTCCAGCGGCACGTCACCGTCGTCCTGCGCGTCCCAGCGTCCCGTGGAAGAGTCTGTGTCTCTGTCTTGCTCTCGTTCGCAAGCACTACCGGGCGACCATATTTGACGATTTTTTGTCGATAAATTTAAAGGCAGCTCTTCTTCGTCATCTGAAACAAATGTATTGTTACCCTTCACAGTTTTCATGCGATCATTTGAAAGTCAGTCGGGTCATATCGGACGTCTATAATTCTATGAGTGTTCATGAAATCTGTACAGGTGCGCTGGTATTTGTTGATTGCGTCATGTCTACCTTTACAATACAATTTAAGATATGGTACCTAGTATGCAACAATGAAAAATAATTCTTTTTTATTTAATAATTATTTAATTAACATAACATTTAAAAGAAAAAAGAATAAGCGTTAACGTTCTCTGTTTAAAAGTAAATTGAAAAAGTTAAAACGAAATCAAATGTTTTCGAATCTAGGTCCTCCTCATTAGTTATCTATAGACTATATCGTACACCCGTAACGTGTCTTTTGAATAATCAAAGAATTTATGTAGGTACGGTATGCGGTGCTTGTAAGACGGTAGGTACACGATTTTCCTTGGCGAATTGGAAACATGTAACTTTGCTTCGCTCATGGAGGTAAACGACATGTAAACGACGTCGTATCAGCGCTGCGAGTTATTAATCGCTGTACAGCACTGATAACTATTCTAATGAGGGAAACATGAGAAGTCTTTAAGGAGGCCGAGGTGAAGTTTTGATAGAATATATTGTCGTCAACGTTTCGTAATTCGTCAGAACTTTTTCAAGTAGAACTCATGAAACACAGAATGATTACATTTAAGATATCAGGTTTTAACTGACTACAAGCAAGGTCACCTACATTGACGTCAATATTTCGATAACACGCTTAGCATCTTTAGTTTATAATTCATGCATTTGGTAATCAACAATTATAGGTATAGTTTTCTAATAAATATTATCAAATTACCTTCTCGTGGTGGCGTGTGTCTCATATGGTCGAGAGGTGGAACAAAGTTGGGTGAAGCTCGTGGCAGCAGTAGGGGCCATACTCCTGCGCCGCCGTAAAGCGCACCCAGCCCGCTGCAGTACATCAAGGCCCCGAGCTCTATTTGAACGCAATTAAAAATAAAGTTATATTTATACCGACGATAAAATGCAACTTATTAAAAAACGGTTCAATAAATAAGAATATTCGTGTTTATTTTAATTTTACCTGTAGCTCTAGCATATTGCTTGAGTGCTCTCCCTGCAATTTCAATGTCTCCCAGTTGTAACATGTCTAGTCGGTTATGTGAAAGGGAATCTGGGGAGTGTAGTGGTGACTTCGTAGATGTCGGCGAGTGAGGAGACACACTCCGTTCGGGGGACGGGAAACGCTGTGCCGGCGGCGATGAGGCTTGGAACTGCTCTGCCAGCCGAGACAGAAGGACGTGGCGTGACATCCTGCAAAAATAATAGTCTTAATACGCGTTTTTTGAATTCTTATTACACACTTACAATTCGGTGATTCTCTTATCAAATAAAAGACGTCATGGCAATGCAGTTTGTTAGCGCATTTTGCAAGGCATGGCAATGCAGTTTGTTAGCGCATTTTGCATATACATTTTAACTGTAATATACATTTAATTAATAAAACGATGTTTCTATACATTACAAACCATTTCACTTCCATTGTGTTCAATTGATTTGCGTGGATATGAATATCAAATGTATATTTGCTAAAATGTCGATTTAAAGCTTAATGCAAACAGATTTTAAACAAAATTTTATGAATATATCTAAAGACTCTAAAGACTGCATTCATGCATTTAGTGGTCGATATGTCAAAACATCTGTGTAAATATTAAATAATTTGCATTTAAAAACATAGTTTTCAAGATTTAATTTTTGGTCACGCTACACAAAGCGAACGTTATTAATGAGCAATCATGACATATGTAATATGCGACGTACAGCTAATACTGATCCTACAGCAGTAGTGTACGAATACACCTTTGTCATCAAAGTTATTACGTGACCATCACCATTAGCGCCCATCTAACTATTTGTTGACAGCTCTCGCCTTGATTAATCCGCTCAACTGTTTGTCGACAACGAATCGTATTAAAAGCTCAATCAAGTAAATGAAGAATCAGAATAATGAAAGTGGACGGTACGGTGCGGCACCCGTTGCGTACGCGCATTAATAATTCACGATATATCGGACTGAAACAATCTTCATTAGACTAAAAAGCATTAGACTTCACCCATCGTGTTTCTAATCCATGTCAAATAACACAAATATATTAAAGCGAAGGTGTGTTGGTATTAGGTTATTACTTAACTGACCGACTAAATCAAAATATTACGATCACAATCATCGGGAATGAATTGCCAAATTTGTAATTAACGTTGGGGAAATAATTAAGTGACAGAGGGTGATATATATCTGACGAATCCACCTGTATTAACGGTACCTTTGTTTGTCGTAAAGATGTTATCATAATTAAGACTTGGGTCCGATTGATACGTCTACACGTGTAATAAATTCCTAACTAACACAGAGTTTACAATACAAACAGCTGAATGCAATTGCTTCAAGCTATTACTGGTAATTGAGTAAGGAGCGTAATGCGAGGGTTGAGTGTCGCAATTTTTTGTTCTATTAAAGCAAGTTTTCATTAGGTGGTGAGTGGCAATTATAACCGTCGTGTCTTACTACTCATTTTCATAGGTAGATATAGTGTAGTGGGAACCGCCAAGTGTTCCCTTGAAGATTCCAACATTAATTAATTTATCAGGCCGATATAATCTTCAACGACCTTTAGGAACCCATTATGTATTTTCAAAATAAAAAGAAAGTTATTGTAAGCCACAATCTGTAAAATTAATTGGCTCTATATTTATACTGTAAAAAACCAAATCTCTATATTTTTGTGAGAACTAAAACATATTTTTTCATCGAAGTTCCTAATACTTAGCGTTACTTTATATCTAGGTATTGATTAACTAGCGATCCGCCCTGTGAACGAGTACTTCCTGAGTATTCAAATAATTGAACAAACAAATACATAAATTCTTTGTTTTATATTATAAAAAACAGATTAATATATTTTTTACAATTAGATACTTAGAAACATACCTTGAGACTTATCGTTACTTATATTGACCAAAATAATTTAATTGTTGTAGATTTAAATCATTTATAGAGCTTTACACCATTGCTCTAACTTTATAAAAGCATTTCCACTGATAGGCCTTCCTTACTTTGACTTAAATTTTTTATATGATTTTTTGATTCACAACTAATACTCATAGAGCCTGTGTGAAATTCTAGTTACTAAAATACGGTAACCTATTAAAAACTCGAATTTCTATTACCCGAATTTTAAAACCCCGAAAACGGTTGTTAGAACTTTTAAAAGACAGATGTAATGAATGACAAATTTTTAAAATTCCTTTTTTAATTTCCCAGATGAATCAATTTCCAGATGCACCAAAACCAGATTTTTAAAAAGTATTTTTTTGTTTCCCGTATTCTCATAATACAGATCTCATTATACCAGATTCTCAGAATACTTTTTTTTGTTTCCCATCGTACCATTTTCCAAATAAACTATTGCCAAATTTTCATAATCTTTTTATTTGGTTCCCATATAATCGTATAACAGATAAACTATTGCCAGATTTTCATAATCTTTTTATTTGATTTCCATACAATCGTGATTATACCTTTACTATCGACTGAAAATAAACATCGTCAGTAAGTAAATTTATTGTTTTACTTGTCCATTACAGACCGGTTTTAGTGTCAAAGTCGACTCAGTAGGTTAGGTTTGAACTACGACCCCCACGCTAGAACTGACTCGCTATTGTTTTACTTGCCTATTATAGAAAGGTTTAAGTAACAAATTCGACTCAGTAGGTTAGGTTAGGTTTGAACTGTGACCCCCCATGCACGAGCCGAGCGAGCGAAGCGAGCGTGCCGCGGCAGCGGCCGGCGAGTGCCAGAACCGACTCGCTTTTGTTTTACTTGCCTATTACAGAAAGGTTTAAGTGTCAAATTCGACTCAGTAGGTTAGGTTAGGTTTGAACTGTGACCCCCCATGCACGAGCCGAGCGAGCGAAGCGAGCGTGCCGCGGCAGCGGCCGGCGAGTGCCAGAACCGACTCGCTATTGTTTTACTTGCCCATTACAGAAAGGTTAAAGTGTTAAAATCTATTCAGTAGGTTAGATTAGGTTCGTGCTGCGACCCCCTGGAAGGATTTCGTTTTGCTGGATATCGTTTATTTTAATTTAAAAAATCTGGACATTGTTTGTCTGGATATCAATTAACTGTATTTCAAAAATTTGTGTTTTAAAAATCTGGCTTTCGTGCATATGGATTACGGTCATCTGGATTTTGTGCATTTAGATTTCGTATGTCTGGAACTCATTCGTCTGGATTGTAAAACGTCGTACAAATAAAGAAATGGGCAAATGAAATTCGGAGTTGCGATTATATGGCAAACAAAACTTCGAAATTTTTAAATTCGGGGTTATGAAAAAATGTCCAAACGTTTTCTGGATTATGATATTCGGAATATTAAAATTCGAGATTAAGATAGGTAACCCTAAAATACCCGGCTTGGGGCCCAAAGACGGAAAAAATACTGGGTTCGATTCCGATAAGATTGTTTTAACAATGCCATGATTCTTTCTTGCATTGTTAAGTGGTAATAGATATTACTTATACATTCAATAGGTAGATACCTAATTAGTAACAAAAATAAATAAGTTGTACCAAATGGGCCGTGGGCGTTTCAAACCCAAATACATTTTATATTTAATTTAATTAATAATAATTTTTAGTTTTTTCATTTATCTACTTTTATCCGAGACTCATAAATATCAAATGTTGTGTAAAACATTTAAATTTTCACTTCAATTTAAAATAATGACCCCTGCAAGATTCACAGGATATAAAATTAATTAGGTAAACTAACAAAATTAACAACAATTTTGTATAAATTGAAATATTATGAAAAAAAAAAGAAGTTAAAGAAAGAGTGATATACCTAACCTTATTTAAAAATATTAAATATCTTGATTTTAAAATTAAAAATATTTTAAACGAAATAAAATAAACGTAAAAACACTAAAGAAAAATTGGGCGGCAAACTGTTTGACTTGTGTACCTACCTAAGTGTTTAAAATCCTCATAATTTCAAATGCAGTAGGTATGTAATCAGAATTAAATCATAACAATAAAGTAAAAGGTTACTAATAAGTGGTTATTATTATATTAAGAAGCCATTGAAACATTGAAAAGGTAAAAATCTGAATTAGGGCTTACCTTGGGCGGCAAAGTTAATCACTGCAAGTTGTCACTGAATCACAGTAGAAATACACGATTTATATTATTAAGTGTTCTTTGTTCTCAGTTTGAAAGAAATAATCATGGTTTAGTATTCGTAAATACTAAACAATGTGTAACCGGCGAAGGCAGTGCGCTCGTAAAGGCTGTGTACCTATATAGGTTGGAGAGGAATACAGTGTACGGTGTATCGCGCTCGGCGCCTGGCACCTGACTGAAATAAGGCTCGCGCGCCCCGATCTACCCAACTGCTCATCCACAATAGTTTTTTTCAACTTTGCCAACAAAAAACAACAGGTCTGGAGGCTACGCAATAAAGAAATGATTTGATAAAACGGCTACTTGACAGGTGACTCGCGTCGCATCTTCACATACATTGGCTAATTATTACTTGCACACAGCTAACTACGCTTAAGATATGCTGAAAAATGTCTTTACGCATACAAATGTGTGGAAATTAGTAGTTCTGGCCGTGCGACATTAAATTTTAGTCATTAGCAACTGTTGATTGTTCATAATAAATCACAATAATTGAACGATGATAGTCAGAGTTGTATTAAATATTATGTGTAGGTATTATACAAGTTTTACAAAAAATGATACAAATTGAAATTACGTATCTACACTTTATTAAAACTGCAATCATTTTTTAATCAGAATGGATTTTGACAAATTGACGAAGGGAAATAATTGGAGTAAAAATGTTTGATAAAATAAAATATTGATTATCATTATTGAGTATGTCATAACATATAATTCAATTAATATGGAGAAATAGTTTTTCGTAGGAAAGATAAAGCTCAGAGCTCAGATTTGTTTAGAGTACGGCCCCGCCCATCCGGCGCGATTGGTCATATGCTAGCGTTGGGCGGAGCGTTGCTTAGATGAACTTAGAAACAAAACTGCTTTTTGATTATTTAAAGAAATATATTCTTATTTAATTGCAATAGATATATTACTTTTATTGTTGATAACGCAATGCAATACTACCTACATACCTAAAAGTAAAGACTCTATCTATCGGGCAAAAGATTATAGCAGCATCGATAAAAAATCGAGCTTTTTATTAGCAGTTTAATTGGATGTACCTACCGATTCCTTTTGACTCTATTTGACCCACTTGAAACATTGATGACAGATTTTAATCAAATTTTGAACATAAAGGATCGGTGACAATACAAAAATTACATTATATGTAGTACAATATTTTATTAAGGAGTATTTTTTTGTTAAATTTGCCAGTATTTACTATTTAGGGTTCAGTGCTTATTTTAATAAATTAAATCACATTAAATTAATAAATTAATGTAAAAATAAACAGAAGGTTCCTTCTTTAAAACGATCATGTAGGTGATTGTTTAAATTTAAATAAATTAAATCAAAAATATTTGATAATTAAAGCCTCCAAAGTAGGTACACTAATTAATTTTATCTGTGGAAAACATTATCCAAGGTAAAAACTATTACCTATTCATTCCGAATAGAGAGAGCTTAAGCTTGTAAAAATTGATTGATAAAATTTCATTGGAACGTGTATCTAAATCGAGGTTATCGAGTAGCGAGTAGGTACATTACTTAAGTAGGTACATACGTAGGTACAGAACGTTGAAAGTTTCAAATCAATTTATTTAGGAAATTTTAATTAACTTTATCATACTAATTAAATTATGTAGGTACATATTACTACGTTTGTAATTTGTAACTTACCTACCTACCTACTTTATGACATTTGTTAGCTGATGTATAGATATTTTTTTCGTTAATCGGTATTTTTTGTATAGGTAATATATAAAAGTCTGGAGTTAATCTTTATTCTGAATTCATAATCTATACAAATATTATAAAGCTGAAGAGTTTGTTTGTTTGAACGCGCTTATCTCGGGAACTACTGGTCCGATTTGAAAATTTCTTTCGGTGTTAGATAGCCCGTTTATCGAGGAAGGCTATAGGCTATATATATATATCATCACGCTACGACCAACAGGGGTGGAGCAAGGAGGTGAAACCGCGCGGAGCAGCTAGTATGTAATAAAGACAGAATACTTGAAATAATCAAGGTTTACCTAGATATTATTCCCAAGCGAGGAAAATACGATCATTTTCCTCGCTTGGGAATTTGAAATTCCGAAAATCAGGAATGAAGTAGGAAGGTCTACCACAAAATATATCACTAAACATAATTTATATTACATAGGTGAGTATAGTATAAATACATTTTTGTTCACACCATTGGGCATTGAGTAACCGACATCTAAAAATTCTCTATTATAATGTCGACAATATTAATAATTTGTTTTAAAACGTCTCTTGAAATATATCTCCTTACAATTACACCCTCATTAACGTGTCCACTTAAATGATATTACACACTCGATTAACCCCTTATAGCAATCTCGGGAAATTTAATTATACGGCTAATCTGCTTTGGTTACAAGGTATTTTATTACAGGCGGGAAATGTATGGTTTCAGTAGTGCTTCAGAGATGGGGTGTACAGCAGGCGCGAGGGTGCGCGGGGTGAGCGCGGGGTGCGGAGGTGCGGGCGGCGGGGCGGGGGCGGGGGAGGCTCGACACGCGTGGATGTAACGGCGAGCGCGTGGCGGCCCGTTAGCGCACATGTCACGCCGGCACGCGCGCGCGCAACTTTTTATCATCCTTTTTCTGACCGCATTTTTGCCTCCCTTTGTTCAAATTTTTGATGTTAGATTGCGGTACTGTTGATTATAATATGCCAATTCGGAAATTGTTTTGATTTTTGAGTCGATTGACGTGTATGTGATTGTAATTTTTTTTAATAATCAATTTTACTCGTTAAAGGTAGAGCATACCTAATACAATTAAATTATTCGGTAGGTACATGTTTAATGTGGTATTGTTGAAATTGTTATGTAATAAGGCCGGTTATGTGAAACACAACTTATGGTACCTACAGTAACAGGATTATCTCTTTTAAAAAGAAGATGTTAATGGTTGATGACGAAAACCAGTTTATGGAAATAATTTAAGCCGTCCAGCGTGCGCATTGGAGATTTTATTCCTTATTATAAGGCAGCTGAAGCACTAGGCTAAAACATAAGTTGCTGTTTATGTATAAGATTACATTTTATGGGATGTTAGCAAAATATGTCATAGTTACGTTTACATGGCCGATAGATAAGCAAATCAAAAATAAAACTCGGTGGGTAGTTACGGGTTTGTTTCAGCTGCAGAACCGGTACTCGGACGGCTGACAGTGTCGTCCTCCGCCATTCCTCACAGTCAACTTTTATTAATTGGGCAGATGAGAACCACGGCCTCCTGATGAATGCACCGCCCTTATATGGGCAACAGTTCGCGAAACCTTTTATAGATTCTCAATTAAAAGTGTCTATTATGCTTAATAGGGCGGTCGGACATTGTTGAGTTTATAGAAACAAGAATATTTGCTTTAAGTGTAGGATAAAAAACGGGCATTATAACGGAAAGGACGATTAAGTGGAATAAAATATAGCGTGGGGGTGCGGGCGGCAGGTGGCTGCCGCTAGAGATGCTCCTCGAGCTCGATACAGCCTTATCGACAACGTCACAACACTAAGATAGTGCCAATCGACCAACCCTTTAATTAGTTATTATTGAAATCTATTAATTTCTTGGAAATACTTAAATGCAGGATTTAAACTATTATAGAGTAGGTATTTAATATTATATTCATAAAGAAAATAATGGTTTATCATTGTAAGTAAATGTAGATAATATGATTCAAAACTATGTTCGATTTCTGCTATATTGTTAGAGTTGTTGGCTCTTGTTAGAGATTTTCCTTTTAGAATTATGTTTTAATAAGTTCAGTTTTTCAAAAATAATATCTCCCTTTAAATACATGTAAAATAATAAATATATTTATATAAATACCTTAGTAAAAGTAAAAAATTCTAACATGATGCCTTCTTCAAACTCTACATCTCTACATAAAATACATTAATTTAAAAAATCGATTGAAAAAAAATATCGATATTCAGAAAAGCCCTAATGGGTCTTGGGGCACCCTCAGTCGCGGTCGATAAGATTCAGAAGCACCCGCACCGCGACATGTGCGTGCGCGCCTTAACGGATTTATTCAAACAGCGCGTGTCGCCCATCACACTTACCTCACCCCCATATTAAAATACGCTCTTATTTAAATTACACGGTGAATCAGGAATTAACAATCTTTTGTTTCTCTTTTTATAATTGTGATCGTTTAAAAGATTTTTAATTTAAAATCTGTATTTTGCCAGTCTTACTAATATTATAAATGCGTTAGTATTAGAATGTGTGGATGTTTGTTAATCATTCATTCAAAAGCTCCTAATCGAATCTGTTTAAAAGGTACACCGATAGATTTCGATTAGAATGCATATTGGCTACCTTATACCGGGTATCACGCGAGTGAAGCCGCGGGCTCTAGCTTGTTAATTATATCTATAGGTTAGTACTTAGTAGAACTTTCAAAAAAAGATCACGTCCTATCCAAGCCAATCTTATTGTAATACTCTTAAAATTAAACATTATTTAATTCTATGTCAATAAAACTTGTTTGTTAACACAACACCATAGGTTAACACACATTAAAATGCCTGTAAACAATAGATGCTATAATGAAAACAAAGAATAACTTAGCACGCAAACATTTTAATTTAACAAATTAGAAGGTATTATTATACTCAAAGATAAAATATATTTACTTTACCCTCTTTTTGAAATATGGATAACAATGAATTAAATAAATGCCGTCATTTGGGAATGCTGTAACAGATTTTTTTTTGATAACGCATTTATGAATTGAGTTTATTAGTTAGTTGAATTCATAACGCATATGTACACATTTTCTTCAAACAAAATCGTCATGCCAAAGTACCTAATTGCCATATTATAGGTATCTCTTTTCATAGTCCGTTTTTTTATTACGATTTTTTTACTAACTTAAGATTATGACAATGTATGTTGAATTTCGTTGACGTTGAATTCAATATAATTATTATGTTAATTGGTCATGTTAATTGACCATATAAGTATTTGATAACACAACCATTCTGAATATTATATTGTAAAAAATGTTACATTTACTTTAATTTTATTAAATAGTGGTTAAACAATTTGATCAATTTGATAACAGAAAGAGAAGTGAGTCATATGGCGGGCGGCAGGCACGAGTGAAACCGTAAAAGCTCGGTGCACACAAAGCTCAGCATTGTGCACGCGCGCGCCCCACCCGCTCATTACGCCATAAAAGTTAAAACTCAACTCTTAGTCGTTAATTGCGATCTTTCTATCATACACATATGTTCCACCGAGGCCACAAGATCTTCAATGTTGCGGTTTTCAATTATTGTTACGCAATGGCTGCGTATGTTCGGTACATGCAAATTATTTCAATCAATAGCGGTAAAATCAATACATTGTAAGGTTAACTTTCAGTTAAATTAATTGTATAATTAACAAGTATTTCTGCATCACATCCTTAGCAGAACTTGAGATGCAATTGTAAATCCTAGGCTTCGCTTCAACTAGGGAATTGGGAGATATCAGAGCCGCATGCGAGTATGTATATATCTTTGACAATTTAATAGCATATGCACTTGCACCTGCTTGTGCAAAAAGTAGATGCGTGCTTCAGGCAGTGAAGCTTGGAATTCGTCGCAGCGATCGCGTTCATTGCCTATTTTAAACGCTATTTATCGGTAGTTGATTGGTAAGGTGTAGTATTAAGTTCTACACATTTAGTTTTAACATGATAACTATAAATTACTTGATATATTTTTCAAAACAATAGTTGTTATCGCAGTTGATGAATGAAATCCTTTAACTACATTTTCGGCCATTTATTGCATAATCTATTTTATTAATAAATTTTACATTTTGTAGACCCTAATAAATCTGATAAAAAAACGACTATAACTATACTCCTATTCGTTAATCCTAGTAAAGTATTTAATTACAATGTTCATCATTCTGAAATCTAAACCTAGTAGAATAGTACAATATGGGGGTCTTCAAGCGAAGAGTGAACGGGTACCTTCTAGGGAAGCGCGCTCCATCATAGGCCACATCTCAGCTTACCATCAGGCGAGATCGTGGTCAAGCGCTTCCCTATCACACAATAAAAAAAATAAAAAAAACCTAAAGACAAATCTATATACTTACCTAGTAGTTACCTATATTTCTAAAATAAAAATGTTTAAAACCACTTTGGTCATTAAATTACGATTATACGGAAAATTGATTGGAGTTATTAAAAACTTCTCAGTTTATGCTCCCCTCAAGCAAAGTAGTTAATATCCAAGTTTGCTAAGTAGTGTTCCGAGCATGAATGGGACAACCGGCGACTTAACATTTGCCTTACGGGCTTAGCTACCATCGAGTATAAGCTTTTTTTGCATCTTGGACGTTTATTTTATAACAACAATAAGATTAAAACACACACGGCAGAATAAACTTGATATTCGAAATAGATTTGTAATATAAATTTCAAAGGGGATCGAAGACAATATTGCGTAATTCGAATACCCCATTAGACGATTGACCCAATTCGATAATGAAGAAGCGATTGCGGCGGGTACACGATTTATACAATCAGATTACAAGTGACCTCAAATACAAGTGGCTAGTCCCGTTCGTCTATTGGGCCGAGCGGGCCCCGCGTACCGTTGACCCGTCTCCGCAGGGCGCTGAGGCAGGTGGCGCGAAGGCCGTCCGCGTCAGGAGCATTCGCCGCCACTTAATTGATTCCAATCTGAGACGATTCTCGATACAATATCGTATATACAATTTCACTTTCAACCGACGTTCGCACACATTTTACTGTACATAGTATAACGGTACTTCGTATTTTATTAGTGTTTGATTTTGTGTAGTAGATAGGATAGGAATGTTGTTAATGTTGTTATTCTTTTGAAGAAAAGGTAACAATAAAATCTGTATATTCCTGGATAGTGTAGAAAGAGGAAAGATGTGTGCTTTTTTTATGTTCAAACCAATATTCAGGTATTTTTAAGGCCTATACAGATACAGCTGGTATAGTGGTCAATGCATTAGCATAGTAACGTGGGATCCTGGGCTCGATTCCCGGTGGTGACTAAAAAAAAAGAAAAAAAGTCTCTGTCTGACAAGACACAGTAGGCCGATCACTTACTTGCCTTTAGAGAAGAACGATCAATGTAAACAGATGCATTAAATGCATCTGCCCCATACCCCACAAGGGGAAACGGGAATTTAGACTTAAATATATATACATACATTCCTTTTTAATGAAAATATCTGCAATTGCAGGAATTTTATCAAAAAAACTCATGCATGTGCATCGAAAATAAGTAAGGTTAATCGTTAAAAACACGTAAAAAGTCAAGTATATATCCATGCGAACTTGGTAATAAAATAATTATCCCTTCGGCAAGCCACAGATTGTCGTTAACCACATTAATATTGAAGGCGTGGGCGCATAATAAAACGATCTTTCCGCCGCGCCGCCGCCGTCAAAACACAGCGATTAAATTACTCCATTAAGCCTTTCGTCAAACAGACAAAATGATGTACATCTCCTCATTCTTATGTATATAAAAATTTGCAGCCAGAGGATACACAGCAATGAACACGTCGCCTATTAGTGTAGCACTTTTGTCACAAGTGACTTTTTTATTTAGTTTGCACCACAAAGACAAGAATGATGAATGAACTTTTAACGGCTGCATTTTCACGTCTCCTTTCTTTGAAAATGCTATGCGCTTATATCTAGGTAGGTATACCATATAATTGTGCATGTTCATAATATTCTTGCCGAGATTGTTCATTGTGTGGTGATCAAAATAGATCTTCTCGAAGTTCCTGTCTAAATATACTTAGGAAATTAAGATATGCGCAGCCATATGAAAAATTTATTTATTCATATTTGAATCCCGGAATATCTAAAATCTCTTTAAACTGTTGAATTATTCTAATTAAAAAAACTTATAAAAAGCTATAAAGGTGTATTGTAGAAAATATGGATGGTCCAAGAGGACCTAATGAATAGTCAATAATGATGAATAATAAGTAAACATTTATTTATAAATCGCAAGATATAATATAAATGTTGGCTAAGAAACAGCCGGTGTATGAAATTTTTTAGTAGTTTCTATATCTGTACAGGCAACAAATAGCGGTTTTCGAATCGCACGCGCCTAATAATTACACGCAAAAGGTCGCAAACGCACATTGCGCTTGCAAGCTTTTCATTACCATTCCCTCAGGCGCTTTTTCAATCCATAAATTTTACATATCTTTTTATATACTTAACATTAAATGTATTTTATTTACAGTGGTTTTACATATTGCCATTTTTTTATTGTAATAATATATATTTATAAAAGATTCTTTTCTAATAATAAAATTCCCCATTAGATTACTCCAATATGAGAATTGTTTGGTCATCATATTTGTGGCCCTGAATATAAAGATAAGCGCCATGAAAACACTTAACACAGATTCATCTGTACTTTATGCCGATAGGTACAGCCTCTTTACAAACGTTCAAAAAGAGGAAAAAGTAAGATTCAATCACAGACATGTATCTGTGGATTCAATGTAAAACAACAATAGTAATTAATTCTATCTAGGTACGTAACAAAATACGTACTAAGTAATAATATGCATAGAATTCAACTTATTAACATATTTTTCTGCAACTCTGTAAAAGATTATATGAAACATTTATATGAATATTTTTCTCCCTAATTCCTTCCAAATCCCTTAATCCTGGTAGGCAACAACCATAACCTCTGTTATGGTCTATGGGCGACGCAACCTGCTTACCACCAGGCAGTGCGTCCGCTCGTTTGCCTTCTCATAACATAAAAAAAAAAAAAAAAAATGAAATCAATTTCCACTAAAATTTCTTCAAAAGAACTTGTACATTTTATAAATGAATGATGTAGAAGATTATGAAGGGTGAAATAAATAACTTTTAACATGACATGTATCTACCTAGTTAAGTTACACTTTAATCCACATTTAATATTTTTAATTCAGAATTACTAATGAGAATGTCCATTGAAAACATATTGCTCTACCGACTTCTTATTTTTTAAACAACATAAATAATCAATGATTTTGAACATTGTTTTATTTTTCAACAATGCATTATTTCGTGTAATGAACAACTTGAACACAGGAATGTAGCCTAGTCATCTGGCATATCCATCATAAAAACTAAGTAACTGTATCTCTTCATAAGGAATTGAAATATTTTACGATCTATCTATAATTAAACCACCGGTTAGTACTTACGAGTAGAACCTATATTTTATTGTATTTTATGTATTACATGTGTTCATTAACTAATCGACTTTTTACAGATATTTCAGCGAAAAAATATTTATATATTTTCATAATACCATCCAAAACTCAAAACATATATTCATCAAACATATAAATATATAATGTTGTGTTCCTGAACTATGAATTTATTTAATTACAAATATAATAAATTAAATAGATATTCTTAAAAGCTAGAAGTTAAATTGCACATGCTGAGCTTTTATTAACGTCATATCAAGTATCAAAGGGAGGGTCTCGATAAAGACGTTAGCGTTAAATTGTTCAATGTTCATAATATTATGTATATTTACTTCAACGCATTTAATAATTAAAGGCTAAACGCAATTATAAATATCGACGTATGGCTGCAACAAAAAAATAATAATTGCAGTCGACAATGAATTTCGTGTGTTATGACTTATGATTGCGACTCGTAAGCGGTCCGACTAGTTAAGGTTCGCGACATCTGCCAAGTGCCAACACGTCTGCTTAATATCAAGTTTATTATCTATCCCTGTTTATATACGCCTCGCTAGTTATGTCTAGATATAAGGATTAAGAGATCCTTAATAAGGACGTCGTCAAACCAATCCCAGACGTGAGACCTGTTCTACAGGAAGGTATTTATGGATACGTCCTTGGTAATTTTAATTTATTTGAAAAGTGCAACTTTAAATCTAGTTATTTTAACTCAGTATCTAAATATCAATTAGCTAATGCCTAGAAAATTAATTTAATTGATAATATTTCAATTGTTTGAAATATTATCTATGGTTTGAACAATGTAATATTATTAGGTAGGTGTAGGTTGCTATAGGGATCTTATATTTATTAAGATCCCTATAGCAACCTACTTATTAAAATTTTATCTGAAGACTTTATAGTGATTATGAAAGATACATACGAAATGGTAGATGTGTTTTACTTTAATTAAATTTTTAATTACTTCCATTGATATCTACCTATTGCTTTAATCCTCTATGATTCATTTATGCATAACGATTGATCAGAGTATAAAATTTTTAACGATGTCATTTGGTATCGAGACAGAAAGTTAATTCGAGTATAATTATTGTACATAATTTTGATATAAAATTTTATTTATAAGTACATTAATGAACTAGATTTTTATTAAATGCCTCCACGCAATGACATCCGCTAACATGGGTCTATTTTAATAAGAAGACTAAAGGATAAGACAGACTAATAAATGAATAGAGAATTTAGTGATTCTGTAGAAAAGGAAAGTGCAGGATATTGCACGCCACTATCGCGAAATCAAGTTATCTTTAGTAGATTAGTTTCGGTAAAGCCACAGTGTACACTGTGGCTTTACCTACCAAATCCGGTGTGTCCTTTTAATAAGTATTATTGTAGCAAGAAGTGTATAGATGAAGAAACGATATATTATATACAATTACAAATCGACCTTGCTTTTGGATGTTCTTTATGACCTTTGAAAAATGTAATGAAGAATCCCATCCACACAAACATAATATTATGTATTTATTTTTCCTCAGGTGAAAGGATAGTGTTGCATTCCAATAAATATTTTTTTTTCAAACTCAAACTCAAACATTTATTTATTCAATTAGACTTCTTCTAGAAGCACTTTTGAAACGTCATTAGGTACATATTTTTAACATTTAACATTTTATTATGAATCAGTTCTGTTTATTAATTTGTGTTTCTTTAATTTCAACATAGTTATATGATACCTATAAAATTAATTAATTTAATAAAAATTTACTAATGAACGGTTCGGAATACAGCATTAAAGTAGCACTGACTGGATTTAGCAGTACTAAATGAAACGCTAGCCGTTTTTACGGTTAAAGCACAAACACGGTGGGCAGTACGCTATAAATAACACTTTCGCAGCATAAGCGCGTTAAATCGAATCCAACGATGGCTGGAACCCGTCCGCTGTGCACCTGCGACAATTTTTATAGTATAAATTTGCATTAATTCATTTGGTCCTGTTTCCAGCGCATCGTATAAATGGGTTAGGCGGTAAGTGGTGATTCCACTAGCTGCCTAGCCGGTCTTGCGGCGCGCCACGTCTGCTCCTAGATGTAGTTAATTGACGTTTGATGTCCGTCTGCCCGTTCGCGCTGGCGTCTGCAAATAAATCTCATCTGCCTGACGCGATTTGCTGTGATTGTTTAATTGAAATACATATTAATCAAAGCAACAAAATGTTGATAATCTGTAAAATAAAACAGTTAAAAATTAATGTGTTTAATATTGTGCAATATACTTATTTTACAAATGTTATGAACAAATTAACAATTCATATTGAAATATTTACGTTCATGAGAATAAAAATTAGTGAACAACTATTTGTTCAGTGATTAGTACCTATTAGTATCGTAATATCTTTTATTGGATATAAATTACTATTTTTATGAAAATTTATTACATAGTTTCATTTCACTTTCAAAGGACCATTTGAAGCATCAGTAACTAACATGATTGTAACGACAAAGAGGCAAAGAACAAATACAGTATTGTATATTGACGGATTTCTGTAGATAGTAATTTTAACGGATTTAATAATAGAATGAAATGATCTCTGTAATGTAAACATCCTTCTAATTACCTATGTTTAGAACAAAACTTACAATGAGTATATTGCTGGCTTTTGCATAATTATTATAGTTTATAGAATTTCTGTTAATTTATACAAAAAATGTCATGGGAGGTGCATTTCCACAAGACGCAATGAGCATACAAGTACAATTTAAATGAGCGATTTTTTATTTTGTTCACACAATTTATTTTGGTCGCATGAACACGTGCTGACAAGGGAAACCACTTAAAGATTCTATTAGAGACGTCACACTGAACTCAGAGGATCCGGGCTAACCGCCTTACTATTTTTTATTACAAACGACTTGCACTTTCCCACATAAATACGGTCGTTGTGTATTTTTTACTTTTCCGGTTATGGCCGGTCCAGTCCACATCGACTAGGAAAATGTAAGCGCAAACCTTGGTCTGAACGAATAAATCAGGTTTTACAAACAGATCCTAACGGAGTTTTGTTTCCGAAACTGAAAGTGATGGACCTGAAAAGTAAGCATAAGTTAATTTACTCTAAGCAGTAAAACATTCATGTACATTGTACATGCTTTATTCTAATTTAGTAAAAAGTAGTCCGAAATTGATTCCAAAATTTTACTAAAGTTTGGAAAAAAAGTCATCATTCTCTAAACCATTTAGATAAATATGCGTGAACCAGCAGAATGATCATTATTCATTTCTAAAGAAAAAATCCTGCTGATAAGAAGTTACTTAGTAACTTATCAAAATAATACTAAGTCAGATTCAGATATAGGTATGCTTATGATGACATCTAAATTCCTGTTTGACACAAATGAGAGGAAACACATTGCTTGAGGCTTAACGATAAACGATAGGTATATTAAAAAAGATAAAGTAAAACCCACTCCGAGTGTACAAACTAGTCTTAAACATAATATCAATCTATATTTATTCGCATGACAAAAACGAATGATTTTGATCTGAAAATAATAAAAAATATTGCATACGAACAATTTGATTACGATATTCTAGATAGATAAGGAAGGTTTGATAAGTCTTGTAACAACAATCTTATCTTGTACGAACAATAAATTAAATATATTTACATTTGAGTTGAGCTTAATACAATGATCTCTATTAATATAAAAGGAACGCGTGCGCAATCAAATTTGCTCTTACAAACGATTTAAACGGGCGCGTGAGCCGTCTTGATAATATCACGGTTCGTAGCCAAACGGACACCTTCCAACTTTCCCTAACACCATGTGTTTAATAAAACCGCGACATTTTTTATAGCTTGCCGTATGATACGGTAAAAAATACGCTTTTTGTTGATTATTATTTCAATAAAAAATGATATCTACAGTTGACTTTTTGTGCTCATCACTGTTTTTGTATGTATTCACACTGAAACATGCTGCGTTTCTGATAAGTGCACTAGTTATGAAATTATGTTTAAATATACAATTACATCTAATAAGAAAAATAATGTCTTATGAGAACTATTATTAACGCTGGTCTATAATTGAACGCAAATTGAAACGATATCGATTAACACACCAGTTATTTGCATAAATAAAAGCAATAGATAATTATAAAATTACACTCAACAGATAGGCTATCTATCATGTTCGTGGGATGTCACTGAAAGACTACGACAAGCCAGCTTTAGGTATTAGTAAAATGTATGTATTATCGATAGCAATTAGACAGTTGAAGGCTTAAAGAGTAATAATAGACTTAGGACAGCAATGTGCGCTAGGCAGGTGGAGGCGATTTATTCCAATATACAAAGTGAATAAAAAGTTCCAGTACTTGTACATCTTCGCTGGCAAGGTTTGGGCCTCGCTTCAGTAAGCTGGATGGATTCACGCCATATGGCAGTGCACATGCCCTGCTCGTGCCCTCGCCCGAAATTGCAGGTTGCTACAATTGGTTTCATTGAATTAAAACGAACGTCTATCACAATTTGTTGTGCCCTATAGAAATAATATAATGTTTTAATTTTTTTCCTTGTTTAGATCCATCCATCATAGATGTTACAAATCCACTTTAGCGAAAGAATTATTATCATACATATACATAATAAATGTAAAAGAATAAAGATTCAGAGATAAAATAGATAGATATTATGAATATTCATATCTTTAACTTACCAAGCAGTCCACATTATAACGTCACATTTATGTATAAATTCAGGAATTCTCCAAAGGTCCATTTAAAAATGTAGCTTACCTTAGTTCTAAGAGTGAGGGTAGGTACCTACTCTTAGGAAGTCATCACACATGGTTATATCAGATCATCTGCATTTGCGTTATAACAACTTCATTGTACTATCTAGTTCACATAACCTACATTATATATAACATCACAAAATTTTGCAAAATGACGTCGCATTAATCAATCATAACAATTATAATTCGTACACTGGCGTTTTCCAATTATCGTCCCCTTGTTACTCTCTTGTAATGACGTGGAACGAGATGATGAAAGCCGCATCGAATCCCTATCCCGGTGATGTTTAATTGTTACACATTGTTTTAGATTGAAGCAATATGTCGGAGGCGGTGGGCCGTTATCTGATGAAATATGTCCGTTATGATTGGCAAACAAACAGTATGGCGCGTGGCCATATGTCGCGGCACGTGCGCGCGCGCATCGCTTGCGCTGCTCACTCAGGGATGACACTGTAGCCCTTAAAATAGTAGCCAAGTGAAAACTTTATTACACTTTCGTTTAGACTTTTTATGTTTTGTAGGATAAAAAATGTTAATTTACATTACCCGATAAAACAACCGCGAAGTGTTAATAAACTAATTTTGTTTTTTCATTAATATAGCTCCTGAATTTCATAATAATGGAGATTAGAGCTGCATATTCGAAGAATCGAGTCCCAAAATATTTATATACTGATTCGGAATTCTGAACAGACACATTGGCCCTTCAGTCTTATTGCTACGTGATTCTCTAGTTTTATCCTCATAAAACTTTTAATAAAATAATAAATTTGCGAGTCTTCTGCATTGTAACTCTATGGTCAGTGAAGCCACCGTGAGCCTCCCATACGTCAACGTATAACACTAATCATTTTTCGCTTGATAGGGTTCATTGTGGTACCCTCACGGATTGTATTATTCACGCTAAAATTTATATTTATATTTTTTTTATCTTGTTAGTACTTAGTACCATGATGTGGCGACAATTAAATGGAAAAGACATAAAACTGCTGTAAAGTTAGCATGGGCCCGTATCACTCCACCGCGACATCGACCTTACTATTGACAATGAACTTTGCTTTGATATAGGGGAAGTTGAGCTGAAAATACCTTGTTATATAATGTACTGAATTACTTATTAATTTTACAATATAAAGTTGTATTTTTCTTTGTAATAATTCTTATACCCAACTCCTAATTTGTAATTGGATGTACAATCCACTTAAACTGCAATTTATAGGTCAATTAAACAGTAATTGATGTTATAAACGCTTGATTTAAATTATCATTTGAACTATTTGTTTGAGTTATGTTCGGCGAAGCTGTTATAGACTAGTTACTCTCTTCATTTCTGCAATAAAACATATCCTAAATTTTTTATCGATTTCATTAGGTACCTATTACTAAATCCGTTTCATAGCTTTGAAGCTTCCTATACAAGCAAAGATTCTCCACTTCATAACTGGAAGATTTCTAGTAATCCTAGTATGGTAATGATCGAGCTGGATTAAGGGTCATTAGGATAGAGGGAAAAGCAAAACTGTCTTGCAAACACTTTTTTGATAGGTACCTACATCATACCAAAACATCTATTAATAGGAATTCAAACAATATATACATTATACATACATATATGTATATCAAATTTTTTTTTCCTATATATCCTTCAACCATTGCTAGATACAAATAAAACAAATTTATCAAGAATAAATAAAAATAATTATACAGACTAGTACGCTGTACGGCTGATGATCCCCAGCTACGCTTGCGGTGGGCAAATGACGCGGGCAACCCGCATGTAGCGGTGATTTGCATGCGCCTGACCGATGACAGCACCGATAACTTTAACTTATTGCCGCTATTTACGTACTTACTATATATTATCTTTGCTACTTATATTCCAAATAGGTAATATAGTATACATATAAAGTACAGCGATTAAGCATTGTGTAGGTTGTAGGTCAGATGGATGCCCGTGCAAATTGTAAGTGCAAATGTATGTTTATTCATTTTTCACGGTTTAGCTAGTGACTTTTTACAGTGGACCACGATAGCATATTTTCAAGAACGAAGATGTTAGTGTAAGATCGGATATTATAACAATAAACATTGAAGAAAATAACTTTGTGGGGAAAAATGTTTAAAACTACTTTTAACTTTTTTACACATAACTAGGAAAATGATAAGGAACTAGTACAATTTTTTCCTGAAAACATAAATCTTAAGGAAACCGAATTTATCTATAATTATAAGACAATCAGACTTGGAAAATTTTATTACTTGCTGATGATAGCTACTTCCTTAATTTTTTAGGTAAATTGATAACATACAAATCTAAACTTAGTACCTATGTACTATATAATAATTATAGTACCTACCAACACTGCAACAAGTTTCGAAGTAGTTTACAGCTAAATTATCAAGCTGAATACTAACAAAACTGCTTAGAATTTGTCCGGCAAAAGTAAAAATAATATTATCTTAAACGGTGCTTAATTCCGGTGCAATTAACTATATTTTTAGGGATAACACTGGATACAAAAATCAATGTTGCACTCATGTTCAGTTCTGCTGCCCATGCTGTTAGTGATATTTACTTCTGGGACAATCTATCGCATTCTTATAGTTGCGTCACAATACATTATATTTAGTAGTATGTATTCTATTTATATACATAAACCGCCATTTATATTCAACTGTAGATGATACGCATGATTAGAACTTACTCGTGGTAAAGAATAAAGATATATCTAATAATAATTAGTATGCCACATTTTCGGCCTAATAAAATTCAAAACTCTTTTATGGGTCAAGGTTTTCGTTATTATAACAAAATTCCTCGTCATGTGACTAATTTTTATGTGTTCATTTGTTAAATCTACTTTGATTAAAAGCTTGAATAGGTATGTATTAAAAATAAACGAATACCTATCTTGATAACAAAAATGGATGGAATATAACTATAATCCCCAATTTAATTGAAGGACAGCCAATGAATTTGAATTCTGTTTTATTACTTGTAATGTTTGTAGTAATGAAATAGTACTTAATCCAGTTTTTTGGCGATTCTTCTAGGTAAAAGCGACAATCGGAGTCGGTGTTACCATGTTTTAAAAAGGACTATTTAATAATGCTTGTAAAAGATTACATAGTGCCAATATATTCTCACAGGAAATAATTGTCCAATAAAACAAAAGATAACGGCGGGGAACGTATCTGTTCACACAATTAAACACCCCATCAAATATGTTATCCAATCTATATTGGAAATTGCAATTAAGATAAAATTTGTTCATTAAATAGCATCGTTTTCTACACGAATTTTCGCGCGAGCGGAAACTATAAATCTAAGATGGCCGGGTAAAAATGTCGAAGTCTAAGCGCGATAGAGATAATAAAACAAATAAATTTTAGTTTCTATTATTAGAGTTGTAGTATATTAATTGCGCGGACGCACCTGGGTCGTACAGGTGAGGGATATGTTTTGGGGTCAACGGTGGTTTTGACATGGTTGCGACGCGCCATAGGATTGTGGGAAATGACCCATTGGCGCGTCGCAAGTTAATTATCGCGTTCATTTAGCTCTTGATGTATTTAGGGCACGCGTGGGGTATCGTCGCGTATGTTGCGATTACATAATATAATATATTTTTACGACATCATTATTTTTGTCAATGGCATTCTTTATATAATACGTGCTACATATTATAACAGATTCAACATTGATAACACAATTAGTCCATTGAATGAGTCCCTCCAAGGGGGGTCTAGAGTGCGTGAGTTAGTAACGTAAGATGTTTCTTCGTAAACATGTCAAGAGTCCCTAGGTAATAAACATACTAAAACCCCGGGCCACTAGGAGGAGCCCCGGAGTGGGGGGAGGGGGGAAATGGGTCCATTTTTTCATTTTTCGCTTAAATCTCAAAACCGGTACATGTTAGAGAAAAACTTTCAAGGAAAAGTTGAAAGGCCATAAAATTATCTACAAGTTGTACCTGAATCATTTTTTCCTATATCCTACCGTTTCTGAGTTATACGCAGTAAAACATGATTTTGGCTCAAACAATTTCAACATCAATCGATCAAAAAATATTTCTTTCTTCCAAAAAACTCAAATGTGCAACTTGTGACCAGTACTGATAGATTGCTCTTAATTAGTTCTATAATTGGTAAAATAAACACATTCCTCCATGGAAGCCTTTAGGAGGAATCGATTGTCAAAATATTATATTAGGGCAGTTTGAGTTACTGAACTTGATCTTTTTATTTTTTTCTTCCAAAAAACTCAAAAGTGCAACTTGTGACCGGTACAGATAGATTGCTCATAATTAGGTCTATCATTGCTAAAAATACCAGATTCCACCACGGAGGCGTTTACGGGGAATTGAATTTTATCAGGGTAGTTACGATACATGAACTTTTTATTTTTTTTCTTCCAAAAAGCTCAAAAGTGCAACTTGTGACCGGTACAGATAGATTGCTCATAATTAGGTCTATCATTGATAAAAATACCAGATTCCACCATGGAGGCGTTTACGGGGAATTGAATTTTATTAGGGTAGTTAGTTAAAAAGTTCATGTATCGTAACTACCCTAATAAAATTCAATACCTCCTAAAGGCCTCCATGGTGGAATCTGGTTTTTTTATCAATGATAGACCTAATTATGAGCAACCTATCGGTACCGGTCACAAGTTGCACTTTTGAGTTTTTTTGGAAGAAAAAAATAAAAAGTTCAAGTATCGTATCTACCCTAATAAAATTCAATTCCCCGTAAACGCCTCCATGGTGGAATCTAGTATTATTATCAATGATAGACCTAATTATGAGCAATCTATCTGTACCGGTCACAAGTTGCACTTTTGAGTTTTTTGGAAGAAAAAAATAAAAAGATCAAGTTCAGTAACTCAAACTACCCTAATATAGTATTTTGACAATCGATTCCTCCTAAAGGCTTTCATGGAGGAATGTGTTTATTTTACCAATTATAGACCTAATTAAGAGCAATCTAATAGTACCAGTCACAAGTTGCACTTTTGAGTTTTTTGGAAGACAAAAATAAAAAGATCAAGTTCAGTAACTCAAACTACCCTAATATAGTATTTTGAAAATCGATTCCTCCTAAAGGCTTGCATGGAGGAATGTGTTTATTTTACTAATTATAGACCTAATTAAGAGCAATCTATTAGTATCGGTCACAAGTTGCACTTTTGAGTTTTTTTGGAGAAAAAAAATAAAAAGTTCAAGTATCGTAACTACCCTAATAAAATTCAATTACCCGTAAACGCCTCCGTGTTGGAATCTGGTATTTTTATCAATGATAGACCCAATTATGAGCAATCTATCTGTACCGGTCACAAGTTGCACTTATGAGTTTTTTGGAAGAAAAAAATAAAAAGATCAAGTTCAGTAACTCAAACTACCATAATATAATATTTTGACAATCGATTCCTCCTAAAGGCCTCCATGGAGGAATGTGTTTATTTTACCAATTATAGACCTAATTAAGAGCAATCTATCAGTACCGGTCACAAGTTGCACTTTTGAGTTTTTTGGAAGAAAGAAATATTTTTTGATCGATTGATGTGGAAATTGTTTGAGCCAAAATCATGTTTTACTGCGTATAACTCAGAAACGGTAGGATATAGGAAAAAATGATTCAGGTACAACTTGTAGATAATTTTATGGCCTTTCAACTTTTCCTTAAAAGTTTTTCTCTAACATGTACCGTTTTTGAGATTTAAGCGAAAAATGAAAAAATGGACCCATTTTCCCCCTCCCCCCACTCCGGGGCTCCTCCTAGTGGCCCGGGGTTTTAGTATGTTTATTACCTAGGGACTCTTGACATGTTTCCGAAGAAACATCTTACGTTACTAACTCACGCACTCTAGAACTTTTTATTCAATGGACTAAATATAGACAACGATAAACCACATCAATTGACACTAATTGCGTATTAGGTATATTGTAGCGCTCATACTCACGGTTTAAGATTCATTTTCTGAAAGGTATTTTGTTTTCTTGTATGAAAATCCTTAGTAATGTTATTAAACTTACAATTTAGAATTTGTAACTAGTTGCTGAAGGCCCGCTCTCAATTCCATGGGGCATGGGACTTATCATCGTCCGCGTAGCGCAAATCACAGTTAGCATGACTTTCACGTTCATTTCTACTAGCAGTGTTCGGAACCGTTCGAACAGTTTCACTTTTACCGTGGTTTCATAAAACCACACAACATTTTTCTTTTTTGTGTTATACATAGTAAATTGTTGTCATTTAGCCCCATAGGTATTTAAAATAGGATATTGGAGGGTACTTCCTCGGAGACGCCGGTGACATCTTTTGTAGAAAAGATTTATGTATCTACAGGCAACAGACTACAACGATATAAATATAATTGATATGGCTGATAAGGCGGAAGCTACGCCCCTATGTAGTCTATGGAAACCTTCTGCCTTTTTACTTGAATTTAACCAAATTCAAACAACAAAACATCGCAAGAAAACCATGACCAAAATACAGTTATGTGTAATACTGGCCGAAGCATTGATATTTAGTTATATAGCATTCAATTCTTTGTAAATGAGAATATGTGTTGATTGTTGAAGAATAGACGGCAAAGACGCGGTTTCGAATCCCGCCTCGTCACCGATTTTTTTCTCGTTTGTAAAAATTACTCACATGTTGAAGCAATATTTATTTTATGGGTTGAAAATAAAATAATAATTTTATTATTAACGTTTTATTTATTTAATCATCAATATTATGGTATCACATCTGTAGGGATTTTAAGCACGCCAAGCATTCTTTACATGTACGCGAACAGTTGTACAATAAATTATAGAATCCGTCATGCACAGTTTATCAGTTAACAAATTTTGTTTGATTTTACTTATAAATAAAAAATTTAGACTTAACCATAGTAATATCGTAGAACAGTATAATCTTTTTATCATAGAGAGATCAGATTGTAATGGGCTTGCCGCTTGGGATAAATAGATTTATAACGGTTCTACATTTATCTGGTAACAATTTTCATGGAATATTTTAGTATTAACATTATTAAGTCGTATACAGTGAATCATGTGTGTCTCACGTAACCTAGGCGTATGCGGTGTAACGATATTAAGATATTTGATATAGCGCCTCTTATAGTTGAATAAACAAAAATGGACAAGATCTTAATAAATTTAATTAATTGTTGTTTTATCCTTTTAGGTTTTATATTTAATTCAAGTGAAACATACTGATTCACTGACCACAACAGAGAGATATAATATGCCGAATTGAAAACGATTACAGAAGTTGTATAATTAATGTTTTTCTTTATTTAAACAGATGCTGTATTTATCGTATAAATTCTAACTTTAATCTGATTGATATTGAATTTCTCTAATTTTACTTTTTGATATGAACAATGTAATAAATATTATTTGATAATTCTCTAGCGTGTTGTCGGTATCGGTAAGTTTAAACCAACGCAGGAAGTCTCATTCAATGATATTAAAAGTAATAAGGTGTAGAAAGGTTACCAATACTGCATTCTATCTTCAAAAACGGCAAAATCACGAACACTTGTTAGACTTCAAAGTAAAATGGCATGATTCAAGTATCGTGATGATTATGGCTACTTAGCCACATTTCGACATGCCGCTTCTGAAGCGTCTTTAGCCTACACCTTCCTACTTTTAATATTATATCACATTGATATTATTGAGATCATTTTGAAGTAAATGACAAAACACTAGATTGCCTTTACTTTAACAAGCCTCTTTTCTTCTATTTTAAAATAAATAACATTTCGTGAAAAAAACACCCGACGAGACTTCCCAGTTAGGTCTACATTTGAACCTTGATTAAAACATGTATAAGATAATATAACTCGAAACATGTAAATATTTACTTATGTATCGTTTAAAAAGTTAGATATTTTTTAATTTAAGTATAAACGTTAAAATACACGACGAGATCGTTCGTTTTAGTAGTAACAATGATCAATCTTATTATTTTACTAATAATAATGCACTTTAAAATTAATTTTAGAATTATCGTAGTGTCATGAAGAATACTCGGTTATACAGTCATATTATTGCAAAAAAAAAATACAAACATGATTTTTTTTATAAATGCAATTTTTTTGTATTTTTTCTCAATCATTCGAATGCTAGTTATATAAACAAGTCAAAATATCGTGTTTATCCCACATTAACTAAAGTTACTTATAATACTCCCATAAATACTAATTCTTATTCATAAAACTATACGCCGTTAACAATTGAAGTTTTTGTCACGTTCATCCATAAGAAATGTTAAATTTTAGTTATAAAGTCAAGCATTCAACAATTATTGGCTTATAGTTATGAACAAGAATGTAATAAAAAAACATAATATTGGTAACTAATAGATTTAGGTATAACATGATAGTACTTATAAATAATTTGGAAAATCCAAAAGTGCACGCCTCATAATTTTTTTTTAATAAATATTTATTAATTATTATTTTTGTTTATTTAATAACAATTAAACCACATCGAATCAGACCCTGAAAAATGAAAGGGTTCTATTCCTGAGCATACTCAAGCGTAAGAGAAAAAAAAAGACTCGATTAGTAAAGCATTTCGGTCGCTATCGTGTTAACAAGAAAAAGGATCCGCACACACACGGACGTCCAAGACAGAACTTTTTTAAACTGTTTTTTAACTAGTTTAAATAACAAAAATGACATCAAAAATATCATGAACGTTAAAAATAGTGTTTTTTCTTAATATGTGTGTGTATGTATTATCTTACAAGTGCAATGTATGATACATAAAGACATTTTAAGTTTGAAAAACCGGCCAAGTGCGAGTCGGGCTCGCGCACAAAGGGTTCCGTAGCAGCAAATATAATAAATTACAGTTAAATCAACCTATCTCAAAAACTATAAGAGATACTTTGATCAAACCAAAAATCGTTGAAAGAGTTAATTAGCATGCATCACCTCTATTTTTTTTAGAATTTTATACCCCGTAGTTATAAAAATAGAGGGGGGGGGACATACTTTTTACGACTTTGAGAGCTGATATCTCAAAAACCGTTCACTTTAAGAAAAATGTTTTTTAGAAAACTTTATATCATTTTAAAAGACCTTTCCATTGATACCCCACACGGGTATGTACATCGAAAAAAAAAATTTCATCCCTCAGTTACATGTATGGGGGGCCCCACCCCCAATTCTTTTTTTTACTATTTAGTGTCATATTTTTGTAGCGGTTCATACAACACATATTCCCATCAAATTTCATCACTGTAGTACTTATAGTTTCCGAGTAAATCGGCTGTGACAGACGGACAGACGGACAGACGGACAGACGGACATGACGAAACTATAAGGGTTCCGTTTTTGCCATTTTGGCTACGGAACCCTAAAAATCAGATGTTTTGCGCGAAGTGACAGTAGTACCCACCTCAACGCTTCGCTTATGAGGCGTGCAATATTATAAAAAATATACCCAGAATTGAATAAAATGGTTTATAATAATTATGATGTTCATCATCATATTTTAGTGTTGTAGTCATTATCTATGAAAAACTGTTCTTTTTTTTATGAATCATGAAATATTTAAATTTATAATGTTTATTAACCAAATTATCCCTATCATGATAGTCCCTACTAAAACTAAAACTACAAAAAAATACAACCAAAAAAAGGTACAAAGAAATTAATTTGAGCCATACCCATCGTCACAGAGAAGAAACTTACAAGAATATTAGTAGTTACTAAGAAAAAATGAAAATTCATATTTAAACATTATATAGGTGGTTTTATGAACATTTAACAGTCTATTTTATTATTTTATTTAATATATACCTCATAAGACAAGATTTAAAGATATAAGTTTTTAAAGTTATCACTTTTTATTTCTATTTAAAAGCAAGCATAGTAAACGAAAAATGCGAATTTCTTTGGAAAATGCAAAATAAGTTATAATATCTTTCAATCTAGTAGTACAGTTCTTAGGTGTTATTATTGACAAGAATTGTAATTGGAAATCGCAAATTCAAACAGTTGCATCACGACTTCATAGATTCGTGTATGCTCTAAGAAAATTACGTAACGTGGTTTCAGAAAGGGCCGCTATTGTTGCTTACCACGGCTATGTTGGCTCTATATTGAGATATGGTATTTTAATATGGGGTAATTCTACTGACGTACACCAAGCTTTTCTAGCTCAAAAAAAGTGTGTCAGAGCTATAACAGGAATAGGACCCCTCGATAGTTGCAGACCGATGTTTCGAAGGTTACAGATCCTGACTGTAGCTTGCCTTTATATTCTCGAGATAGCTCTTTTCGTAAAAAAACATACATATCATTTTGTTACTTTTGAAAAAGACTGCCTGTTTCAGACTAGGGATCCCACCCGACTACGCTTCCCCATGTGTAAATCAAAATTATTTTGTGCTAATTGTCAAGGAATGGCTATAAAAATCTATAATCACTTTCCCCCAAATATAAGGAGTTGTAATCTTAATAAATTTAAATGGAGGATTACTTCATTTCTGAAACAAAAATGCTTTTATACGGTGAATGAATTTCTGACATGTAAGATGAACGAGGACTTGGCTTAGGCTTAAATATTGTATTGACTTTTGTATCTTTATTTATTATAATAATATTATGTAAAAAAAACTAATTTCCGAACCGAATATTCGACCGAAATATTTGTTTGTAAAAATTTATAATAGCTGCTATAATTTAATATATATATAATGTTAATGGGATCTAGTGTTGTGTAATATAAAATTGTTTATTGTAATTTATAATATATTTGCATGCTCAATTAAGAGCCAGAATGTTTAAGAGCCTATGTAATATGTATCTACCTAACATCTTTGTAAATTTACATTCTGCAAATAAAGAAATTTGAATTTGAATTTGAATTACAATAAGCATATAATTAATAAACGTTTATATACCAAAATGTACCTATAGTTGAGCCAATTTAATAGGCAACATTTGACGTCTATCAATTTTATCTTCATAGGGTGGTAACATGCTTAAAAACATCGATTAAAGCGAATTAATCGATACGGACTTGAAACATTTGTCAATCGAACTTGAAACACATGTCAATAATTTATGATGATTTTTATTCCCAAGTAATCAATGCATTCGATTCTAGATGTCAGATTTCGATTTTTAGAGTAACGTCTCTGGTATTTAAAAAGAAAAAAGGTTTATTGACACAAAATTGTAGCGACGTCAGTTCTTTAAATAAGAAAATGTTTATTATGTTTAGAATGGTTTATCAGTAAAATCAAATCCTAAAATTAGTTGCATCGGTCATTATTATTATAAATATGTAATCGTAATTGAAAAAAGTTAAGCAAATGTGCAGTTCTAACAAAACGAAATATCATGTTATTCTATGTCGTCGTTACTAGGTTACGTTGTTGAATTTTGTTGAACTGTCAAATGTTGCCTATTAAAATGGCTCTACTATAGTATAAAATCTAAATACAACAAAAAGCTCAACTACAATTTTTTTATGACTGAAATCCAACAAAATGATAATTTTGAATATGCTTCAACTTTGACAACCGTGCTTGAACGCAAAATTAGGCACAAATTACTACGCTCTATAAAACCACTTACAATTTAGACATTATAAGAATTTAATATGAATAAAGTGAAAATTATGTTTTGCGTCGAGTAATTGTGAATATTGATCTTAGGGGAATATATTTCACTACAGATTTAGATAACTCGTATAATAAATACGTAGATATGCAGATGCGTATGTGTAACAAATGTAAGAGAATTCTCTTCTATTTTACAAAAACACGTATTTTTATTATGGTGCAGTGATTTTCTATGTGAACATCAACTCCTACTAAATATTTTTTACATACGAGAAGATATAAGGACACAACACATATAATATCAGTGATAGAGTAAGACTGCAATACAAAGTCAGTTTTATTATCAATTACATATATATATAGTATATATTTGTTTAATGAAAAAATATAGCGCGATTCTAACAATTTAATTAAACTAAGCAACTAATTCGAACCCTGTTTATGTCTGCCGCCATCGTTCATAAAATTACATCTAGAACAATGAACTATCATGGAAAAATATTTATACTACATATTATATGTATTTGCAAATCACAAATTTATCTAAATGTAAATCAGACATCATAGTGAAGCAAAATATGAATAAAAAATTATAGAAAACGTCAAGTCCGAAGCAAAAGGAACATTTAATGTTAATTTATTAAAAAAAATAGGAACTAAGTTTTTCACAAAAAATTAGTATGAATATGAATATATCAATAAAACAACACAGTAAGACGTTTTCTATAATTAAATTTCAGTCCTACTTTGTTAATTTAGTATATAAGACAAGAAATATACAACAGCTAAGTCGGTCTAAATGTGAGTTTTATCTTTCGGTATTATAATATTGAGTAATATCAATAAAAATATGAAAATGTTGGCTATCAATGTGTAATTTACATACTACAGAAAGAGAGAGTGAAAATTTAAGTAAGTTAAATTTTGTAATGAATTCTAAGAACCAACTTTTATTATTATTACACTTTTTCTCAGAAATTTATACTTTGTATAGAGCCCATAAAACTTATGTTTTACTGTTCCATCATAAAACTGAGACAAAAAGCGAACGTCGTAGCACCATGTTTTTAAAAAAACGTATACGACTTATATCTGTGTATATTTCTAGCAATGTTAAAAAGTGAGATTTCCTTAATACGATAATAATAATTATTATTAATATATAACAGTGACCTTATTTCTCAATCGTAAAGTAATATTACTTGAATATTAAAAGATATTATGGCCATCTCTTTCTTTTGTTTTCAATAACATGAGACAGCAATACATTATTTTGTGTAACCCTTACTAAGATATTGAGAAATAGAGTCTAATATAGGCATAATTTGTTGGTACGTAATTTTCTACATGTAATGGAAGTGCAAATTACAAATGAACACTGGTAATAATATTGGTACTAAATTGATACTCGCTTTACAATCGAGTATGACATAGAATATATTTTTAAATGTATACGAAATACAAGTTTATATACAACAATCTAGTTCCATGCAAAATTGTACTATTAGCGTTACATTTGTCGCCTACAGTTTGCGTAATGGGCCTTGCTTAACAATGGGCAGTGTTGGTCCAACAAATGATCGTCGATGTTTGCCGCCATTATGGCGATTATGTATAAACATCTACAACGACGGCCGATCATAGACATTTAATCCCTCTACATTATCGTGATTTCCTCTACTCGCCCAACGCTGCCCATTGCCCCATATTTTTTTAAACATAAACATTAATATACAGATAACAAGAGCAGGCCCGCAATAATCAGCGTAGAACTAAAGCTTAAATACATGCAGTTATTTGTGCACGAGAGACGTGAGCCTCCTAACTCCGGATTTTGCCGTAATGCCTTTGGATTTCTTAGTCTGCTCCTTTACACCGCTGGAAAAAATATTTTTATTTATATATTTTTGCGAGTGATTCTATATTATTAGAGAAGTTTGCCTTTATTGTAGTTTAATATGTCATATGGTTTTGTACATGTGTTCACTTGTTCTTTCTATTCTCATTATGGTTAATTTAAGTATGTAGACGAAATACTGACGAAAATTTATTTAAGATTAGGTAGCATTAGACATATATTAATGATTTAGCCATGAGGTATGATATTAAGATACACTTAACTATTAAGAATTTGCTGCAAGATACACTAAACTATTAAGAATCTTATCTTAATACTATTATAAAGGCGAAAGTTTGTATGGATGTATGGATGTTTGTTACTCTTTCACGTAAAAACTTCTGAATCGATTACAATGAAATTTAGCACACATATAGAGGGTAACTTGGATTAACACATAGGATAGGGTTTATCCCGGAAATCCCACGGGAACAGGAACTATGCGGGTTTTCCTTTGAAAACGCGGGCGGAAATCTATACTCAGATTTTTAATTAGATAAAGTAAACTGACAGCAGCTAATGTCACTTTGTAAAATAATGTTGCCACATTTAAAGTAATAGTGAGGAATTCAGTTCTCATTCAATCAGATGAATGAACAATGACTGTGAATAGTTCATCATTTCAAACTATAAAATAACATTATTTCTAATTATAATATACAAAGCTACATAAGATATAAGTTACTAGTAGAGTGTAATTATAATCATTTTTTTATTTTTATTGTTACGCTGTTTACGTTATTGTTTTTGTAATTTTTTCGTTAATTGTAACTAATTACGTTGTGTTTGTTGTCATTGTTGTGTTTATTTGATGTTATATTGTTACAAACTAAATATTCACTAGACGATCGATTCAATTTCATTCATTCCCGATTTTCAATCATTCACTTTGTGACAACGCTATTTTTATTTCATCAAAAACTGACAACACAGAAAACGTCAGTTTACTTTATCTAATTAAAAATCCGAGTATAGTTTGAAATATATAGCTAAATTGTTAAATTGTTATTACTATAAAGCTAATTAAATCTAACTACATGAAATCGTGTTATTCAATAAAAACAAAACTAAGAATAACTAACCGAATATAATAAAGTAACTATTTACTGCAGCCTTCTTGAATTTGGCGCTTTTGAGATCTGTGCAAATATTTTAATAATGTAATTATTTATATTGAATTTATTCTATTACAGTAGAACTCCAATTATCCGAATTAATGGGGACCGGGACCCATTCGGATAATCGGATTTAAAAAAAATATTGCCATTGGAGAGAATAAAAGCTCCGTTTTGATATTGCACTATTTTTTTAATGAAAGAAACATGAAATTTTCACATGTTTTAAATATTTTTGCAATCATTTTTCTTATTTCCTCTAGTGACAACGCATCTTTATCATCATCACCCTCTCCATATTCTTGTTAGGGGAAGAATAATAGCGCACTTAGACTTTTTTGGACAATTTTTTGTGATTCGGATAATCGGCGATTCGGATAGTCGGAGTTCGGATAATTGGAGTTCTACTGTACTTAGTACAGTTTTTACATAATTGATTTGTAACACAAATGTACATTATTTTAATAAATATTTTGAATGAAATTTTATTTCTACACTGATAACTGATAAGTAATAGGTGTTGTAATTGTTTAAAAAATATAAAGATATTTGGTATATTATGTCAATTCATCTTGTCATGGCTTCTTAAACCTTAAATTGGACATAACAATAAGAATTATTTAAACCAGGCACAAAAAATTAAAAAAAAAATTATGTAATAAGTAAACAAAGAAATATTCTTACAGGTACCGGGTGAGATCTTCAATGTCAACGAGCATCGAATCCTGTCCCATGTGCAGTTCGTCGCGCGCCATCAGCAGTTTAACTAGAGTGTCGTTCAAAGATTCTATTTGGGAGTGCAGTTCGTTTACTATTACCTGAAATATAAAAGAATTATATAGTATTTAATTTTTTCTTTTGATAAGAAAATATTAGGACGAAAATGTTACGACCGCCATATTTTGTTATAATATAATGTTGATTTGTAATTTATTGAGAAGAATAAGGCATGAATAAATTAATTAAAATATACCAAATATAACAGTATAACAGTAGTTTTCATGAAGGCATGAAGGCAGTTTTCAAGTTGTGATTGATATAGGTAGATATTATGAACACTAATTGTTTGAATCGTAACGTAATAACTAATAAGTGCAATAATAATTATGTTTCATTCTTGCAAGCCTTTAATAGACACATCTAAATCAACATTATTATATTAAAATGTTTGTAAGATTGGCCTTTTTTCGTGTTATTTTTCGAAAACTACATAGTACATGTACTCTAAAATCGCATTAGTTATACTTATTGGTTTTCTTTTGTAAAAACAAATACAATGCTTATTGTTTGACGATACTACGCGTGACTCGACCAAGTTAATCGTGAAAAAATACGTGAAGGTCATGCGATAGCGCAATAAAGTAACATTTGTATTCAAAAAGGCCGCAATGTATATTGTATTTTCATATTTGACTCTGTTATATTTTATTGTTGATAATACTTTTTTATTTAAACAATAATCCTTGAACCGAAATTTAAAGCAACATTTATGTAATTTATCTAGGCTTAAGACTGATGTTATGTTTAAACAAATAAGCTTCAAAATTACTAGACCAAATGAAAAAAATCTTTCGTCAGCTGACAGCTGCATTATTGCTGAGCGACAAAAGTTTTATTTGTTTTTGCTTAGTCAAAGGTTTACCAGAGCGCATCCATAGTAGTGGTGAAGTATATTTCAAAATTGATTTTAATTTTTAATTATTTTAATAATTACTAACAACCATAATATAATTTATATTTATTTTTGATCTAATGGTTAAGTTTAAACACGACTGGATTAGTTTGAGTCTTATGAGCAGGTTTTTTTATAACTAAATATAAAAAGTCGCATAAATTATTCCTGACGCGTTACGATTACAATCTGACTTATTTTCACAGCCATAATTTAGTACATTTGTGCTAGCCTCGATTTACTGAACATTAGAAAACTATGATAAAACATGATTAAATGACATAGATTATGATACTTTTATTATAGTGTATATGTTAGCCAGGCAACTGATATATTAGGTATAATAAAATTTCATGTTTTATGATAAATTCGCATAGTTACAGCAAGGGGTTTTTACTTCAAATTTCATAGACCTTTTTTACATCGAAAGCAAAGCAATATTATGTCGGGAAGTATATGATAAAAATAATTGGACATTAAAGTTTTATAATTAGGAAGTCTGACATAAAATATTGTAATGAGGATTAAGGATAAAGTTTAAAATTTTCAAGAATTATTTATAATTTCAGATATGTTGGATATATTATAGAAGTTAAGGAAATTATTTATTCAAAGTTGATGCACATGGTTGTAATTTCGCTGTGGGGAAGATAGCCTGTTTAATAAGCTTTTAATATGTTTTATCAGCTACTTTGAAGAAGTTACGTCTACGGATCATTTTTAAATTTTAATTAAAATTATATGCCAGCTATTCTACATACAAAGAAAAAATCAACAAAAAAAATATCTGTATTCATGAATTAATATTCACCTGCAACTGAGCTATATTCATATCAGTAAGTATTTGCCGGGAAACTCGGCGACGGTCTGGGGCCAGAGGAACGTTTGCCTTTTCCATACTGCGTCGCAACATTTCTGTCACGGGTGATACGGGTCGACTACGACGTTCATGCTGAAATAAACATGTGCCATTTTGTTATAGAAACGTAAAAAAATTGGGTATAAAGAATATAATATAAATAACATAGGAATTATACATATGCGTATTAGATATGACTTTAAGTACCTAGGAACCCCCATAGTATCAAACTATGAATTTTATAATTAGAATCCTAGATCCTGAAAACCCAACTAATACAACTGCATGTTGCTTGCTTTTTCACAATCTTTCAAAAAGTTTCCTATTTTTATAAATAAATGATGATGATATAACTCAGGCCCCGGAATCACAGACACAATAGAAAATCTATTGTGTCGTGGACCAATCGGGCCGTTCGGGGCTCAATGGGTTAATAAAATCATATCTGTAACCACAATCATTCAACAATAACCATTTTACATAAAAAAGAGCAGAAGCTACAAATAGACAACCTTCCAGTTTTTATGCAAACCTCAGTAAAAATATTAGCATTTAAAGATGAGAGAATCTGATAACAATGAATAGTTATTTATTTAAATTGACTATAGCAGTTTTACAAGCTATTAAAATATTTTTTAACAATTTCAAAATGAACAAAAGTATCCCATTACCAATTATTCCTTCTGAATGTATAAATAAAAATGTATATAAAATGATTCTGAAACGAAATCATTAGGAAATAACATCTGCTTCCAACTTACATACAAATAAAATGCAAATAAATACTACAAAAAGATAATTACCTCCATTTGTATGCGAGCCATTTCCTTAGCTTGTGCCAAAGCAATCCTAGCTTCAGTTTGCAAGGTAGATTGCAGAGCATAGAAGTCTGATTCCTTCAATTCAATGTGATTCAGAGATTGTGAAGAGCGGGATTTGGATGACTTTGATATGAACGATCCTGGATTGAATTTGAAACCTAACCACAAACATTGGTTAAAAATTATATCAATTCAAAGATATTATTTAATCAACATTAGTTTTGATACAATCATATTATAATAATATGTAAAATTCTGAAGTTAAGTAATCAAAATAGTATGTTACAATAATAATGATCACACAGCACTGCACACACAAAATACACAAGACAAACAATGCCCACAAACTAATATATAATGGAAACCAAATAATTCATTAGTCACAACTGTTACTGAATCTCATAAAAAATATCATAAGGTCCAAATAAATTTTATAGAAAAATGCAAAATTCTTACCGCTTTGTACAGTATTTATTTTGTCATTTCTTGTAATGTTCACAGACAGAGGTCTCGTCTGATAGGGATGGTTAAAACTACTCTTGCTAAATAAACTTGACCGTGATAAACTTTTTGTGTCGGAATGTAGATTTCTATCCAAATCTGAAGTCTGTGATTCATTATCTGAAGCTGTTTCATTCATGAAACAAATTTGTAAATTCTTGCCTGTATTGACAACACAAAAGCACAATCAGCCATTGTAGAAAGCATAAACCTTCACCATTTGTAATTATTCACAGGAAACAAGTGTTCCACACAAGCCCACCAAGCTTCCATAAACATCAATGATACCAAATTATTGAATGTTACTGAATTTTCAAGTTTTGTTAAATATTACCCAACACCATAGTGAATATAATGACAATATATTATGATACCGTACTTACCATTTTGTAAGCGTGAATGTAAACTTGGCTTCTTTCCTGGACGATCTATATGACCCAAACTGTAATATTCATCTGTATCTACACCCATTGCTAACCTTTTTCGTATCTCTTCTCTGTCATTGCGTTTCTGTATAACAGAGAGGAATTATTAATATATTGATAATGGCTCTTAAGCTTTACTTCAAATAAAAGATAAACACTGTACTTTTCTATCAAATGCATCATGATCTTGTATCGAGATTATTTTTGTGAATTTATCCAATATATCATGATTATTGTCGGATATTAAAGGCCACTCAATTTCAGTTTGAGCATATTCCCCTCCACTTATAACTCTAGGACTAATAGCAGAATTATCACAATAGTTCACATTCAATTTTGGTTCATTTAATTTAATTTTTGATTTAAATATACTGCGTTTATATTTGGGTTTCTCGTTACCGTCTTTGTCAGACGTTTGAACAGATGGTTGGCTAAATTTTCTTTTAATATTTGCTATAATATTCTCAAACATCTTAAAACTATTCAGTCTTCGTTACTTTTTGGCAAAATAAATGGCACAAGTTCGATTAATTAATATTAAAAATTTTAAACAATATTGAAAGATGTGGTGGTTTATTTTCGTTGAGATAAATAATATCAAGCCTCTAATTGTCAATTCTGTCAATAATATGCGGATTTGATGTTTGACACAATTTGTCATTTAGGGCAAGGACAAGAGTGTTCTATTTTTTTATTTTTCTACTGTGCTCTTTGGTGCGTACAATGCCGTAACATTAAAAATAAAATAAAAAATAAAAACTTACAAGACAACAAATGTTATCAACAGATTCATGATTATCGTATGTAATCGTATACAAATCTAAAAGAAACCTTGTATCCTTTTTGTAATGTCTTTGTTCTGGATTAAAATACGGTAATGACGCCATCACAATAAACTTATGACACTTTAACTTAGTTTATGAGCCAATTCGTAACGTTAAACCCGGGTTATGAAAATGTTAAAACTAAACAAGTTTATAAGACTGCTCGCTTGCGTCGTTGAATCACAGTAGAAAGGCTCGCGCGCTCCAACTTGGATTGGTAATTTTAACAGTTAGGTATTATAATGAATAGGTAGTGAGACGTGATTCGCATGTGTATATGTGTGCATGCACCGTTGCTTTGTTGGGCGCTTATTTTGAAATATACTAAGTAAGCACTTGTTTTTCAAATTATTTAAATATATATAGACCGTATGATATTATTTTAAGTATTTACCCGTCTTTCTGCTTCTTTTGCCGCCTTTATATGGTTTTCGATAGCGTCAATATCTAGTTTCGGTAGAGCTGTTTCTATATTGTAAACATCAAAGCTCTCTGAAAGAAAAAAATAGTATTTAATTAATTCTAATCCTCGTGTTCTTCGTCTAAAGTAACTAGGTGTGTTTAATACCTACATAATATATTTCTCGAACATATTGATGTTAAATTATAATAGAAATAAAAAAATCTACATCTATTACCTATACTCTGTCCATCGATCGTCGAAGGATAGAAAACAAATCCAAAATAAAAGTACAAATAGTGACGGTATTAGATATCGACATTAGTCTATCATACGAAATCACATAAAACAGTAGGTATATTGCATCACAGTTCCTGCAGTTTCATTTGAGCATTACAAAGTAAAATATATTAAGTATCTATACATTTATAATCGTTTGCAATTAGGTAGGTACTTGAGTAATCACCATTATTTAAGACTTACCAAAATCGCTGTCAGTTATTACATTATCTTGTTGGACGGATTTGTTCATTTGAGCGTTACAATTGGACTTTCCTGTGGAAGGATCTTTTGTTTCACTGAAAATATGAAAACAGAATATTAAAATCTGAATTTTCTTGATGTAATATTTTCTATATCACTAACCTCATCTTTTATACTAAGTAGGTACCACTGCGTAAACTAATGTGTATTGTGTATGAGTTATGACTTTACTTTATGCTCAGATACGAATTATCCGAGTTCGATAGAGAACTTCATAAGAATGCGTCAAGTCTATTTCAAAGCTTCGTTGTAACACGCACAATAAACATGACGAAAGCTTTATGAATAGGTTCGGTTTACTGAGATAAACAAAATCGTGTACATTACTGATTACTATATGAAAAAACGTTTGAGTTGAAAAAAAATATATTTAACGGTGTCATAGAAATGAAAAATATATCGAAACCGTTTTTAAAGGATGTTAAAATATTTGTTCTTCTTAATACATATAATTAAATTGCAAAAATATAAAGTTATTTTATTAAATTTATCGTTAAGGTAAGTAAAGTGAACTGGAATATTAAAAACCTAAAAAATAAAAATATCCTTAACCCAAGTACTTAGCGTGAAAGTAGTATGTATTAGGTATATGCGATAATTTATAGTAAGTACATATTTTATTCAAGTACCTAAATTACATACCTAACATAATATTAACTGTACTAATTTATTTTAATTTTCACACTTACTTTTGAGCTTTAATTGTATTTTTATTCAACCCTCGATGGTAATTTAATTTATGTGCTGGTCTGCTATTTTCAAAGTGCGTGGTATTTCTAAGATCTTTTTTTGTTTTAAAACTATTAGTGGAATTATATAAAATTCTGTTTGAATTTGCATCTGTTATTATTGGTCTCTCAGACCAAAGTTTATCTCGTTCACGCATTTCATTTAATTTTGGTATTATTTTTCTGAGCTCAGTACTCAACTGTTTAATGGTACTTTCAACATTTTGACTCAATTTTTCTGTGTCATATTCATCTTCGTTGATATTGATTTCTTCTTTTCCATCCGATAAAACAGCGTCAGTTATATGATTGTTGTTATCAAGCAACAAAAAAGAAGGTCTGCTTAAGTTAACTTCCCTTTTCACATTTAATTCATTTTCTTTACTAATTTCAGGTGTCTGCTTTGCGTCTGTCGTTGAAATATAATCTTGAATTTCATCACAAACTTCAGTCTTTACTAGTTTTTTTATAACGCCATTTACAACTTCACTTATATTGTTAATCGTATTTTCTATTGGCTTTTCAAAATTGTCTTTTATATCTTTTCGAAGTTCTTCTAGATCATCTTGAATGTTAATATTATAATTAAGTAACTGCTTAATTTCATCTTCAATTTCCTTGTTAAAATCGCCAATTATGTCTTTCGTGTTAAAATTATTTTCTATGTCAGTATCAAATGTGGTTATATCACAACTTAATTCTTCATTATTGTTGTTTGTTGAAATAGTCTTTATGAGGTCGGGTATATCTTTTTCTGTTCTTGTTTCAATTTTCGTACTAAATGGATTTTGGCTTTCCAATGTTGATAGCTTTTTGTATATATCTTTGCTATTGTTGTTATTATTCATTTCTTCATACTGATCATTGCATTTCATTTGGATGTCAGTAACTTCTGTATCAACGTCATCGTCAGTCATTTCATTTTCAGATTGGTAATAATTTTCTATGTTGATGGAATAGTCCTGTAATTTATTAAAAAAAAAATCATTAAAATAATAATAAACTCTTTACCTCTTATTAAAGTTGGGTTTCAGGAAATGTGTCTTAATTTCTTCAAAGTATTCGATGGAAGATTAGGATAAGCGTTACATAACTTGATAATCTTTGGTCGTTGAGGTTTCATTACGTTGATTTAAATGTTATAGCACTTGACGGGTTTCGTTGTGTAAACAGTTTACTGTGTATTAATTTCATTAATATTAGTACAATTCAAGTAATTAATACCTGTAAAGTGTGTGCTAAATGCTGGAAACCAGGGTAGTTTGGGTTTACAATACCTCTCGGTACTGGGAGAACGCCGTCGTCCGACATGTCTTCTGTGTCTGATTGGTCCAAGAATTGCTCTCCATCAAGAGATGTCGAATTAAATAATTCATTTGTTTTTGCTAAAAAAAATTATGCAAATTTAGGAAAAATTATATCTTATATAGTCCAGATGTAGCTTATAACGTTATGAGGCTGCTCACTATTACATTTGCGTTTATTTTAATTTTTCCTACAATTTAAGTACTTGTATTAAATTAGGTATGTACCTACTACATTTTGAATCTTTAGTTAACGAGACCTTTATATACCTAATATAATATATCCGTATAGTTTAATTTAAAAAAGCATGTTTGCGTCATAGGTACACACAATTAAAAATTCTAAGCAATTTCTGAACTAAATTATCATCAGTTTTACCTGTTAAATATTCTTCAATATTCTTCGTATTTTCAGGAGGAATATTCTGTGAATTTATTCGGTATTGATGATTACAAACTGCCGTCTCTATGGACACATCTGTGCCCGTATTTTCAGTTGTGAACAGAATTCTATTATCGACAGTATTTGTATTATTACAAATATTGAGTGAATTGTAATTATCTACAATGTTGTTGGTTTGATGTAGCGTTGCAGTCTGCCAACTTTCTCTATTTGATTCTTCGTATATGAAGTTATCGTTTTTGTTTATAGCCGTAACATTTCCGTTGTCAATTCTATTGAGGATCCTCATGGTTACCTGCAATAAATACAATAAATTAAACCAATGTCCTGTTCGATAAGATAGAATTGCTTTACATCATATTTTATTCCATGACTCACTGAATCATAATATTTAAATATTTAATTAGTTAGTTGCTGACCCGATTGCATTATGATTGCTCAATGTGTTTTAAAATTAAATTATGTACTACTTGAAAATACCATATTATAGTAACCTATAGAGTATAGATATGTATATAAAGCTGCAATAGCCAATAGGTTGTATTATTCGACAGTTCGAATAAATTCAAAATGTAATTTAAATATTTTATAATTACACCTACATCATAAAAAGCAGCTATGTATCTCGTACTGTAAAATTGTTAATTTCATAAGGTCATTGACTTTTGAACCCAAGTCCGTAGGATTACTGTGATCTCATAAAGCTCGAAACTTTAGGGTAATTTAATGCGTAAGTACCTGAGGTTATTTAATGAAAAAGAGGAACTAGGACGTGCATGGTTATAATATTTTGTAATTCTGGAGGCTTTGGAAGAGGCTGTTGTAAACCCAATCGGCATTTATTACTCAAAATATTAGTTATGTAAAAAAAACTTTATTATCTATGGATGTCATTACCATTTCAGATTACGCTTCGCTATAGTTACGATTAAATTAAGTCTGACATCAGTTACACAAAGACAAAATAAGTGAGAGAATATTTATTAAACCAGTTTGTTACTTAAGAGACTCGCTTTCAGTCTTTGAATTTGCATAAATTTGTAATTATTTATGGCTCTCTATTTTACCGTTTCTACAAAATATAACAGATTGTATTGCATTATGCCAAAGCTAGGTATTTTTATTCCATTTATAATACGTCCAAATCCAATCCAAAATTGTTGAAACAATACTAAAATAGGTCACAAGAGAACGAATGAAATATAAATATTACAAGCAAAGTTTGTACTTATAATGTAAAACCTTATATAGTATGCTGACTTGGCAAGCTTACAAGATTTTTTTGAAACACAATTAAACTTAATCTTCTTAAACATTGAAATATTCACAGCTATTGAAATTTACTGCGAAGTTAAGTAATCGAGGCGATACCTAAGTATGTGTGTAAAAGGTTTATTATCTAAAGTGTGCATAAAAGTGCATAATCAATTAGTAATAATAATCATAATGTATTAATGTTATACCGACTTATTCTTTTAAAACAAATAGTTTTTTACCTGGAATATTAACAAGAAAAAATACGAGACGTTAATATTAATTATCTCGTAAAAAGTAAAAACTCTACACAAACAATGTCGTTAACCTAATTTTCTTATTGCTAATTTTCATACTTTGCAAAAGCAACGAAATGAAGCAATTGTTACATAGGTAATTGTTAATTGTACTCATAACAGTCTTTGTTCAGCGTTGATAATTTTCTTTGAACCCAAATTGTCCTTGAAACCGCCCTAAACAAACGGCAAAGGCATTGAATGGAAAGGTTTAGAACCTTTCTTTAAGACTTTAACCCTTTCAAACCTACGGTGCACAATTGAGGACATAAAGCATTTTGTTAATTATCTTACCAAAAACAAGTGTCATGTTACCAGATCCTAATGTAAATAGCATGAGAACATTATGAGCTACGAAACTCGATACCACTAACGCCATGTTTTGCCGCGATTTCGTACTAGTCGACAACTTTTGAACCAGTAACCGGTGAATCTTAGAATTGCGTAGGTGAGTGATTTACTTTATTTGAAAATATTAAGATTTTTCCTAAGATAGGTATTAAAAAAAATATATATCGATTAATTATGGTGTAAAGTTATAGATCAAAGTATTTTATGTGTAAAAATTTTGTTATTTGTACACTAAAACGTGAATATTCGTAATGTCTACGAATGTGGACGTGCGGTTTCAAGTGGATATATTTTTCGTAACATTCAATAACGGTTTTATTGGAACAAAATAAACTTTTTCTTTTATGCACATTCATTTAAATTTAATTTTATTTAAATTAAAACGAAATAAATAAATCTGATATATTTTTTCAGATAATCTTTTTAAATATGTTCTCAAGAGAGGCCTGGAAGCTTCTGCAAGATGGAAATCTTTCGGACTTGGAGCTGTCTTCAGATGATGAGGATGTGGGCTGTACTAATCAAGCTCAAGATACAAGATAATATGTCCGCTTGGGTGCCGATGTCATAAGTCAGAATCAGAGGGAGTATGTTCCACTTGACTTATCGGACGGAAATGAAGACGAGAGCGAGGACGAAGAAAGATTGCCTATTGATTTCGAGCCAGTTTTGGAGGAACCAGGAGCAGATATGGATATTGAGGAGGAGGAATCTACATCGAATGGTGAGACATTTGACTATCTCACACCTAAACAGAATATAAAGTGGAGGCACCGAAAAATTGAAAATACAATATCGACTGATTTTTCCCCACCAATAGCTGTTGATCCCATCGTACAAAGTCCTCTAGATTACTATCACAAGTATGTACCTGAAGGGTTATTTCGTCAAATGGCTGAAATGACAAATATATATGCTGTTCAGTCGGAAGAAACCAGGTTTCGACCTACTACCAGCAATGAAATTGAAGTCTTATTTGGCTTACATATGGCAACTGGGATATTTAACTATCTGGTTTTGAAAATGTACTGGGAAACCAACATAAGCATATTCACAGAAAATATGACGAGAGACAGATTCTTCGAACTTCGGATTAATTTACATCTTGTAGATAATATGAAAATGCCTTCAAATTGAAAAGATGCATTCTATAAAGTTCGACCCATCTATGACGCAATTCGAAGCCGATGCTTAGAAATACCATTAGAAAAAGAACTGTGTGTTGATGAACAAATCGTTCCTTTTACGGGAAAGCATTCTGCTAAACAGTATGTAAAAGGCAAACCATGTCCTTGGGGCATCAAATTATTCTTCTTGTGTGGGAAAAATGGTTGTGCGTAAGACTTTATAATTTACCAAAATTCCATTCCTGTAATAAAAACATTAAAATAAAATAAAAACATTTCAATACAGACAATTTTTAATTTTATTGAAAAATCTCCCATACTTTGCATATACTACTTGAGCCATACCACTTGGACCGAATGTCCGCATTTGAGCACATAAAGAAAATATTAATTTTCTCGAAAAATGAACAACAAATAATTTTTGTTTTATTTTTTCCAAGCTTAATTGTTGGTACTTTCATTCGAAAAAAATCAGCATTAATGTATTCTAAAAAAAAATAATTCAGGTCTGAAAGGGTTAAGTAGATATTATTCGACCAAGCCAACTAGACGCTCGGGTGGAATGCGGCCTCCCCGCTCGCTTACCGCCTCAGGTACCGCGTTCGCCTTAGTACGGTTCGCAGCATCGACGCATTCGTACGTTTCGCATCGCTAGTTATTTCTGTACTTTTTATTATTAATCGTTAAAGCTTGTTGTTGACTGTTAAGTTTTTCGTTGTTATTTGTTTAAGTTTTTACTGTGTTGTTATTCATAGACAGCCCTCGAAATGGGGAAAAATAAGACTATTCATAGCGGAGAGCGAACAGTGATATTATTAATATTTTTTTTTGCTATCTGTACCCGAGACATGGGCGGGTGACGTCACAGTTGAAAAGGGTCTAGTTGGCTTGGTCACGTAGTACCTAGTTATTTTATCAACAAAATTTTATTTGACTTATTTTTAGTACGGTTTACGAATTAAAGTTAATTATGTACTTTACTAAATAACATAATTGTTAACTAACAACGCAATTACGAATATTCATATTTTATTTTTCAACCGAGTTTCAACAAAATATGGAGGATCTTAAATAGAGAGTTTTTTTCTGGTTTTTTAATCTCAAAATTGTCGACTGGGTGAACGGATTTAATTTTTATTTTTTGTTTATTTGAAAGTTCGTTTCGTTTTCGTTCGTTTTCCCATTTAAATTTGGTTTAGTTTTCTGAAAAGAATTAGAAACATTACATAATACGATCAACTGTAGCCTGTAGGTACCGAGCAATGAGCATACAGTAAAGTACCACTTGCATCTTACTAAATACATTTATTCATACGGTGAATTATACCTATTAATCATTCCGAACATTAATCCGTACAAAAATGAGATTTTAATAAAAAAAGTTATGTGGCCTTGTACTAGGAGTTAGCTAAATAGCTAGTATGAAAATATGAAAACACTACTGTTTCAGTTTTCGTTCTATTTCGATAACGACATAAGAAATTCTATTCACGCAATCATTTAATTTCACAATATTGTAGTGAGTATAGTGACTACTTATAAGTTATAACAATGACTAGACATTCAATAAGGTTTTTCTAGGTAAGGTACCTAGGTAATTTGTATTTTTTATGTTTGCTACGTGTTTTGCGAATCATATTATAGGAAAATATGTAATCTAATTAGGTACCGACGATACATAATAGGTATATTATAGTGAAGGGCAAAATACTATTTCGTATAAAGAAAAGTGGAACCCAACATAATATTTTCTAGATGAAAGTTCTCAGGACGTTTATTATCCTTGCATACTTGTTTGATCTTCGGGAATACAAATGGTGCCAAATTTGAATTGACTTTCTTATTCTTCTACTTTTCCTTAATATAAGTGCCATTGTGTATAATATTATTATTATTTTTTCAGCTTTCTTCCTTCTCAAGTTACCGTAGCTATTTATAGGTACCACAGTATTACCAGTATTACCATTATTGTTTTAATCACTCACTTTTAAAACTTAGAAATGAATTTTGGTTTAAATAATGAACACGAACTATCATGAAAACACTTTTAATTTTTTAAACAGTTATCAGGTGTAGGTGTCAAAAAATAGGTCATGAAAAATACTCTACATTTCAGCTTCTGGCCGAATACGCTCTTATACTAATGAGATTAAGAATTAAATGACTTTTTGCTTTTATTTGCTATTTCATTAAACTTTAGTTTAACAGTAGTGAGTGGTAGGTATGATAATAACTAAAGTAGGTCGACTGACGACTACCCCACTCCCCATAGAGTTAATATAAAAGTATCCTTTGATACTCAGTCGCAATCTAACACAAATCCGTTTCTGGGTCGCTCTATGTCAAGTGGCATACAAAGAGCAGTTCAATAGGAGTTCGTAACTCCGTGATGGACCCTTGAACCCGCTTCAGGCCCGCATCTAATATTAAAAACATGATACAAAACCCTCCCGCCAATGAAGCCTCAAATGAACGAATTACAGAACGACTATCGATTTACTGCGCACTGGAATAACAAAACAAACGATTCTTTATATCCCATTGCATAAAAACCTTAATAGCGTATAATAAATACCTACACTCATCGAAGCAGTTCATCAAGTATGATGTCATCGCATTTGTTCATATATTGAAAAGTCAAGGTAGGTTTTTATTTACATTTTCCTCAGTATACTGTCGAGAGTCGACAATGTAGAGATAGCATGATAACTTCGATTTCCGTGGAAAATACCTACGTCTTGACCTCGAAAAGGGTTTGCATATTGTTTGTACGTTACCTAATTGCAAATATCGATTGAGGTTTGCTGTTTACGTGAAAACATGAAACCATACTTAATAAATGTCTAATAAAGTTTAAAAAACACTAAATTGTATATGAATATTACTTAATGGACATTTAACAATATATTTTGTTTAGCAATAATGAGTACCAATTAAAAATATGTTTTTCCTGTTTGTACTGAAGTAGATACTGTTATTATTAAAAGTAACGGGTGACAAGAGGACGACATGACCTGGCGCACCCTCGCCGCTCCACGTTAATGGCCACTACAATGATGGATAACTCAGAGCGCTGTCAATGGCCCTGTTATACATACAAATTTCTCAACTATTTTCGGATACTTTTTTATTTTTCCTACGAAACGACGGTTTTGTTCATTAATATAAAATAAGAAATACGTTTACTAAGTACGTTTATATTAAATACTTCTTAGTTCTTATACTTTTTCTAGAATATAGGTACTTATTTTGATTTGAATTGAAAATTATGTTTAATCACAAAGTTCTAGTAAGTTCAAATATTTATTTTGATATTCATAATTTTATAGGTAATCATTTAAAAGCATAGCTTAAATAACTACTTATTTCTTAGTGTGCAGTTAATAATTAATATTACATGACATAAATCCTAATATAATATCTATTCAAGATCTATTCCAATAATATAATTATATATTTGCATAGAGCATTGATATAGTATAGAACAGATTATTAAGGGACACTACTATAGACATAGAATAGAACATCTCTTCATTCATCCATATCCACAAAAGTTAAACAAAACCTCGACTTCATAACAAAGCCGCGCAGACAATAGACAGAAAAATGCCTAACGAGACACTGCTATAGTTTATGAGTACGGACGTCGGACTGATAATTGTGAAGCACTAAACGTAAATAAATATAGCATCTAGAATTCTATTATACGTAATCTGTAGAAAATGTTTACACATAAAATAAACGTTTTGAACTGTTACCTAATTTTGCCTGGAATGCTCCCAAATTGCTACGACTGCAGACACACGTATACACGTAGGCTCTTTTAAACTAGCACAGAAATAGGTTAACTACGAACTGACTGCAAGCAGGTACTCTTCCAAACCAATTAGTAATAAAATAAATCAAGTTGTGTCCTATCTACAGTGACGTTTTTAAGAGGCAAAGCAAGTTATAAGTCATCGTCTACACAACAACCACTGCAAATTCATGCTGGTAATAGTTTTCATCTCCACATCATGTCCCCTTTAAGTGCTTTTGCTGTGAAAACAGTAGTTACTATAAAGCTTTTAACTTCCTCTAAGTTACAAATAAAATATACTGCAAGAGAATAAATAATCTATTGTGTTTTAAGCTTGAGAATGTAGAGTCTGCAAGAGACAGTTTTACAGTTACTTTTGAATTTATATTAATGTCGACTCTTTAGTCTGGAAAAAGCAAATAGAAGTTCAGTATGAAATTTAAAATAGATATATTATTTATTTAAGTAATTGATGATATTAATAAAATAATTTACTCTTACATACATTATAATATTAGGCGTGACCCTGACACAAAGACGTGAAGATATCAAACCCTGAAGTGTTTTGTGAGAAATTAACTCGAAGTTAAACTGTAACCAAATAGAAACAACAGCTAGGTATAGTATAAACATACATGTAAACATTCACAAAATGAAAATATGAAGGTATTCATTAAAAACGATATTATTAATTTCTAAATTCACTTATCATAAACGCATTAGGTACGATGCAGGCTCTTGCTGAGATTACGTAATATCAAACTGCTATAAAAATGGATGAAGAGCCCATTGAGTAACTTTTGAGATTTTATACATGTAAAAAACATCTCTTAACATAACCATAAAATATTATGTACTATGTAGTAATACTCTTAAGAGCCCTTAATATCGTAAGTTATTCATGTTTCTTCCCGTCTCTGTGCAACCATAAAAGTACACCTTCGTTACCATGTAACTTTACCTTCTTAAGAGCCTATTTGTTTACTATTTTTTTACTTCAAGCCTAATTAGCGGTCGTTAGCTGTTTACTTATTTTTTTTCCGTAGTTGCTATACGAGTTATTTTATTTTCGACCGGCCTACCTATCTACCCATACTCTTCAGGGGTTTTTCATAAAAAATAACGCTTACAAATTAGAATTGTTATAATATAATTATCAATATCGTAGTTGTAGTACATCGTGAGAAATATTAATAAACAAAGCATCAATAACAGCACAATATTTAAACGCTTACTGGATCCTACTTTTTTTTAATTTTATTAGAAAATTATTGTATGAAAGTTGCCCAAGGAAAAATCTTTTTCGAACAATCTAGACTAGGTTCATTAATGATTAATAACACATTTAATCTATATATTATCTGTAGTTCTAGTTTCAGAATGTAAACTTTAATCAATCATTCATCAAAGACTTTAAAATATAACGAGAGTCAGTCACAATATAGTGGCTGAAGGCAAATGGTCCGTGAGGACCGTAAATAGCGCTTACGGGCGGCGAAAGCGTTCCACGCTTTTAGTTATTATTTAATCAATGCTATTTGGTGTGAATATCTACATATAGGCATGACCTTAACCTTTCCATAAGCAACGTAGATAACAGCTATTTTAATGCCCTTTTTTATCCTGTGAATACATTTTCTGATTAGTTTCATACAACCTAAAACATTTTATGCGTAGTGTACTGTGTAACTATGTTGAAATTATGTATCAATACCTCTTTTGTCCATAGCAAATATTACATTTTATTTTTTTAATTAAGACGCATCATAGTATATGGTCTACATATCATATACAAATTTAAAATAGCGAAATCCAAATCTAACAGCTAAAATAAAACCAACAACTACAATGAAGTGTTTAACGATACTTGATTGTATTAATATAGACAATTGTGAATTTTTATATTCATAACGTTTAAGTTAAAAATAGCTAAAGGATCAACAATATTTTTTTAAATTATTAAAAACTTTTAATCATTTGCAAATTATACCTACTGACACTAATAAAAAAAACATCAAGAAACATGCAATTAACATGGACAGTAAAACAAACCTCCATTACCGTAATTAATAAATAACAAAATAGGTAGATACATCATAATAAAATTGAACTGTAAATAAATAAATATAAAAAGTACTCTAGAATGAGGTTCTAGACTACTTATACATGGAAATACGCATCCATGCATTATGCGAGTGCAGGATCAATTTTTGCAAGTCAATACGATCTCGTTCGGAGTGCGAGGGATCTTTGACGTCACATTTCAGTGTCATAGTTTATTTTGAGAATCGTACCTGTAAAGGGCGCCATCCTGACCATAGCTTAGCGCAGGCACTGAATAATGAATGCACCGAGCAAGGTTATCTTTAATATGTCCAAGAGCACTCTGATCGATGCAGCATCACCAAGTATTTCACAAGTCGCGACACAATACGTCCATGTATGAGAACCGTTTACGTCACTGTGTTTAACGAGGTTACTGTATAAGAAATAGTAGTTGTGGGTGGCGTATGTCGTGGTGAGCGACGTGCACCCCGCCCGTGGCTCGTTGCAAAGTGATCGCGTGGCCCGACCGCCCGCCCGCCGCCGTCGCGCCGGCACCCGACTGCAAGCCTTGGGCGGCTAGCCATTTCCTTACGTACATTATATTTAAATATGTACGACTTATAAACCTTATTTCAGATACGCATTTTATTTATTACATTGATTGCTTTCAAAAATACAAAAAAGCTAGACTAATTAACATACACCTAAACGGTACGCATTGTTTATGCTAGAATTTTACTAAGAAATACGTAAAATAACAACAAAGAGTAAGAATATTTTAAACGCTTGTGTTTATAAACGATCAAAATATTAGAATTAATAAAATAAGTAAGTATTTTCAGAGATTTTTTTTCAAATACTCCATGAATGAACACTGACGTAAATTAAAGTGACCTCTAGTGATATTTCGGAATCCTGTACTGTGTAGAGTAGAACAACTTGGGTTTATTAACGTAACGGTACAAGAGGTCGCGTCCGTCGGATTTTCCACGACTGAACAAAATGTTCCCACCCTACGAAAGATGGCGCTTTTGATATTCAACCATGCTATCAAGGTTTATCTTGATCCGAAATAATGCTCTACAATGCAGAGTTTGCGTTTCCCTCATTGCGGTACACTTCCTATAACTAGGTGGGTATGTGTTATATAAATAAGTCACTTGAGTCTATTATATCTATTATATACAAATAAATGGCCACATTCATTCATTTAATTTATTATTGAGTATACCTTATGTTAATATCAAACAAGTTTAACCTTTTGTTAAGAGAAAAGTAAGGAAAATTGAATAGAACTTGATATTCAGATTGCTTTGGAGAGTCATTTATTAAATTTGTGGAACCGACACATCCATAAATTCTCGAATAAATAATTAATACAATGATAATGTATATGGTAATGTATGCAGACGTTTTTAGTTTAACTCATTTTCACCAACAAAGTACATACACGCAGGTAATATATTCAAATACTATAACCAGCTGTAAGTAGGGCACGACTCACCTTACAAAAGCGATAATGTATCGGGAGAACATTGTTATACGAAATACTTACATACCAAACACAAAACCCAAATAATTATAATGTGGTTGTAAGCCAATGCCTAATATCTTCTTTTAATATATAAAAATCTCGTGTCACAATGTTTGTCCTCAATGGACTCCTAAACCAATTAACCGATTATAATAAAATTCGCACACCATGTGCAGTTCGATCCAACTTGAGAGATAGGATAGGTTTTATCCCGGAAATCCCACGGGAAAGGGAACTATGCGGGGTTTTCTCTGAAAACGCGGGCGAAGCCGCGGGCGGAAAGCTAGTTATACTTATACAATATACATATCTTCGTTATTGTATAATAGACACGATAGCAGTACCTAAGAAATCCGTCCTTAGATTGAACCCCATGTGTCAACCCTACATTTTATTTGGGGGAATAAACTTCTGCCTTTGAATCCAATTATTGAATTGACTCAACTGGAAACATTTACAAAGGACTATCTATTCCTACTTCGATCATTAGGGAGCGAAGAGAAACATATGAGGCAAAATGAAAGGAGCCTTCAATAGAAACTTAATGTAGGATGTGTGTGACCATAAAAATAGATACCTACATATTATATTTTACAACAATAAAATATAAATAATATAGATGAATAAATATAGCTTTAATTAATGTATGTGTAACCTAGGTACCTTTATAGCAATGAAGAGCACATTTTATATAAAATTTTCCATATTAAACTATGACTTCATGGCCTAAGTATAATGATTTCGGTCGGAGAATTCCGAATTATTGGTTGTTTTATTTTTAAGAATTAACATTTTTAAAAGATTTATCTCTATTCTTTATTAAAACATTGTCAATGGTCTTTCTCAATTTATAACCATTATTTAGCAATTAACTTAAAAGATAAAGTCTATTGAGACTTGTTAAATATTCATAGCGTGGCACAAGATTACGTTTTTGCCCCTCATAATTCTTTATTTGGGAGGTAATAATATATAGTGTTTGCCGTTTCTTTCTCCCCAAGGTTCGCTGTTGGATACAATCCAACATACGAAAAGCACAATACTTTTGCGAATAATAGTTATTGTACAAAAAGTTTTTTACATTTGATGTAGAGTTCTTCATTAAATTGCCATCGAAAAGAAGATAGGTAGATATGTAACATAATAAAAATATAAAGTTAAGTACGTACTCGGTACTTTACGTTGTATTTTTGTATGTTTTGAAAAAAATTATCAAGCAGTTAAAAAAATACATACAATTCTGTCTCATTTGTAATATAATAAATATTTGTTTTTTTAATCATAAACAATGAAGAAGGAACCTTTATTATTAAAAATTTACGAGGAAAATGTAAAAAAACGGTCCCTTTATTTACCAAACAGAAGAACTAATTTATAAGAAAACCAACAGTAGCAAGGCGGATTTTATCTAAGGGATTATTACCTATCTACGCAAGCTGCCTTCGCTAAAAGTAATGAGCGCTTTTCTTTAACTTTATCTGAACTTTGTTCTTTTCTCTTTCCAGTTAGTAAAATAGACATTTTTTTTTATTAACAGCCTTAGATTTGCCTTTTAAACGTATGTAATAGATTTTATATAAATTATTATTACAGTAAGTACCTAGTAGTAATAAAAAAATCACAATTAGAAACTATATTAATCTTTGCGAGTAATTGATACATTAATAAAAATCAAAAGCTATTAATTTAGCTAATGACTAAACCGCTATTAAGTTTCAACTACGCCATTAAAAAACCTATTTGAAAATGATAGTTTCGTTAACCGTAAAAAATTTTATGTTAGAAAAAGTCTATCGAATCTACCTATATGTTCTAGATTAGAACTTTCCGTTACCCGTTATAGTAAATTTTCTTTACAAGAAGATGATTACTTAGAATTCTGTATCTTACCAGGGCCTTTTTGATTAATTCTTATTCACGGTTACGAGTTAACTACTTTTGTCTCCCGGTATTTCTCAGTTTTCTCAAAGTTGAGTATGTATAAATTGTAATTACCTACTATACTAAGACGCCGCGCCGCGGGCGGTCAGTGGTTCACAATATTCACATTGATTGTTTTTTTTTGTAAAAAACTTCTTTGGCAAGATTCAAAGAAACCAAAATCGTCGCCACACTCCATGACGTGACCGTATTGCCATGACGCGACCGTATTGGCATGACGCGACCTTCAGATTTTACTCTGAACGAGCCTGAAGAAGTTTGGATGGAAAAATGAATATTATTTTGCAACATTTTAGATCAAGGCTAAAAGAATTGTATACGATACTCAACAAACTGCTACTTGACCGTGTCGACTAGATATAAGAAAGATAGTTGTTACAATTGGGTCGCTCGACTTGCGACAGCAGCACATATTTCAACAATATATTGACGTGTTTATTCTTTTCCTCCAATTAACGATGAAAAATATATTTTTTGCTGTTTCTCTATGAATATGAACGAATTGAATTATTTATGTATAGCTTTTATCGCTTTCAAGTGAAATGAATTTCCACTTTATTGAAACATGGTGTTTTTTATGAATTGTAAAATCAATAAAAAAAGTATATACTTACATACAGTCTCATAGGCCGTCGGTAACTAAATATAGAATATTCTTGGGGTTGCTACAAGATAATCCAATAGTATTGAGTTACCTATTCCCTTGTTAGTTCACGACAAAGCTATGCTCCAAAGTCTAAGCAATATAACGCTGAGTTTTAAAGTGTATTTATGTAATAGGTAGATGACAGAATTAATATTTTAGAATTACTAATACTTAATATTTCAGAAGTACATATTTTATGATTTCCCCGTACATTGTGTATTGTAACGAACCAGCAGTACCGGTAAATTTTTCTGTATATTTAGAAATCAGTATCTTACATAACCATTGAAATTGAATATTGCAATATGTATTTATTAAAATGGTTTACTTATATGTAGTATATATCTCTAGATGACTTCTAGTTATTCTCTTTATTTTTCACAAATAGGGACCTACTTAAACTATTTAATTTAGATTTTTGAACCAACTGAAAAAAAGCTCAATTCATAGTAAAGTAATCAATCAAGAAATAAAAAATTAACTGCTCATTTTTCTACATGAAATCTCATTAGTCTGTCCACTAGACTTGCGTAGTTTTTTTTTTTAAATTAAAATAGATATTTATATATTTTTTTATATTTAATTTCTAGTTAGGATAAACTTAAGTAACCCAAATCATTAAATTGTTCCTTTTGGGTGTTCGATCGATGAGCCGACGTAGTCCATTCATCATGCGACGAAACGCACTTTACATTGATATACATAGTTGAGTACGCATTACATATTATGGAAGGAACGATCAACCTTATATTTAGACTGTTAGAGTGCAATATTGAAAAACTATAGTCTTGTGCACTACCTACATAACTTGTCGATCTTGAGTACATAATTACCAATTTTTTTTTCTAACGATTCATGCATAAATGCATCCAATGAAATTGTAAGTTATAAAACTTATAAAATTCTAATCAAGAAGATTTTTCATTCTCTATTGCTCATTATTATAATGCACTTATTACTTTTTAAAAATGTATAACAAACAATAAATTATACTTTATATTGTAATAATTGACGAGAATGATAATGGCGCAGGATGTTATTAGATTTGAAATCTCAAAAGGGCTCGATCCCTACTTTACATTTAACGTCTCTAGCACGTTAAGGACCCTTCTTTGTAATAAGTGTCTACCCAACACACTGTAATGTTTTTAGTAGGCATAAAACGGAAATGAAGTCATTAAAAAGTTGAACTTTTTAGTACCTGCGCTTGGAATAACGAGCTTTTAGATTTGAGTAATTTATGACACATAATAATAAAAATATAGGTATTGAATAACCATTCCGACACATTGAGAACATTTAAAGGACATTGGGCAGATTGCCACATAACAACCAAATAGTTATGTGCAAAAAGGTTTAAAAATGTTTCTCAAATATTATTGCTTCAGTTCTTAGCTTTATCTACCGACTTAAACATTAAAATCATCATAAAGTGTCTTACCGGCAAACGAAAGGAGACTATAGTATTATATCTATGTAAAATAATGAAAACGCGGCAGAGTGATGAATCACAACTGTAACATGGAACGCGTCCGCGTAAGCTCTGCGAGTGACTGACGCACCCCGCTACGACTTCATCGCTCGTAGGCAACGCTACGGCCTACGACGAAAAGCTTCAAGGCCCGCGCTGTGATTTCTATGGTTACAGTTCTAGGGTTGCTACAACCTTAACCTTACGTTATTTAAATAACACGACTGTAAATTCTGGATGTTTGGTTAAGTTAATTTATGTGTGTTGTAATGAATTCGTGTTATTTTAATGAAGCAACTATTGTTTATAAGTTTTATCTTACCTCAAATGTAAATGGATTAATACAGAAAATAACAATCATTATAAATATATAAGTTGAGCTATGCTAAGTTTATTTTGTTATCAATATAAATATTTAGCAGATTTTTGTCTGATCGACCTATCAATAATTTCGATTATTTCTTGATGATGAACTGAATAGAATTAGTATTTTGAATTAACCTTTTTTTAATTTGGATTTTTATTTAACTGGGTAGTTTTTATTTAGTGAATTGAATTACCTGTCTACAGATTACAGAAATATCAATTAATGATAAGAGAATCCATTGAATATGTTATTCATGCTATGGGATTTTAAGGACATAACATAATATGGTTCACAGGTACTAATTTATAATTAATTAAGCTTTGAAGCTTTTTTAATTAAAGTACCAAACCATTTTAAAACTATATTGAAAACCAATGATTGTCTTGTTTCAAACTAAGAAACTGCCAATAAAAGTCACTTGGCTGTTAACTAAAACGAGACCCCAGAATAAAGCCGCAGTTAAGATGGGACGCTGGCGACGCGCGACGTTTAGAGCGAGATAAGCAAACCTTTACATTGCTATCTAAATTCTGAGATAGCAGGCGTATTTTGCACGACCTTATCTGATAATAATTTGTATATTTCATACAAGTATGTGGTTTTTGTGTTGGGATAGTCACGTCCTAACAATGAGTAGCAGTCTATTATGTTTATCCTCTTGTAGTTCGGTTTAAATCAATATAATATGTTTATTACACTGATTAAAAGCATACACTTGTAACTATATAATAATAAAAATATTAATTAAAAACATAATTTGTAATCCTACTACTACACTAAAAAGCCACCGTCACGTCTTTCTGTCTATCTATTCGCGTTAAACTTAAAAGTTACTGCACCGATTTTCATTCAACTTTCGTCATTAAGGTTTAAGTGTATAATTTGAGCTCTAATTTTGTTAAAGGTACTGTACAGTACCTTTAACAAATTATAAATTATTAATATTTTAATGTGCAATAAAGGATTTCTCATTCATTAAATTCATATCCATAAATACACATAACCTTCACATAACACACATTGATTGAGTAAGCTATATATTTACTTAGAAGTAAAAACCCTAAAATAGGTTTAGAGAAAGTTGTCAATGGAGACCATAGAGTACTAGATTTCCGCCCGCGGCTTCGCCCGCGTTTTCAAAGGAAAACCCGCATAGTTCCCGTTCCCGTGGGATTTCCGGGATAAAACCTATCCTATGTGTTATTCTGATGTATAAGCTATATTGTGGTAAAGTTTCATTCAAATCCATTCAGTAGTTTTTACGTGAAAGAGTAACAAACATCCATACAAACTTTCGCCTTTATAATATTAGTAGGATAGACCGTGGACGATATACCTAGAAGGTTTAAAAATTTTCACATTTTCCTTTTTTAGCATTCTTATGTTAGCTTCATCTGTATGTTTGTATGTAACCAATAATATAAGAGCCCACGACGGCCAGACTTTCCTTTCTTTCGGAAAGTTGAAAGTTTCTCTGTATATGTCTCCGATACAGATAAGAACGACTAGCGATTATCAAGTCTGGGTTGTGGTTACTTTGGCAGGAAACAGGTAGTAAGGGTGTATAAAATTGTACCTAACTTTCATTATAGTTTAAAAGCTAAATTTTATATATGTTACTTGGGGAACTATAAAAAGATATTACCTTAAGAGCCAGACAGTTTTCATGGTTCTTACATCTAGCCAGACACATTTAAAAAATAACTAACATATCATCAAATTCACATAACTACCTAAAAGCGTAACAAATATGAAATAACCCACTAAAAACATTAGTTAACTTTAATTATTAAAAAAATAAAAGTTTAATATATAAGAAATAAAGTTATTACTTATCTTTTACGGGGGCTTATGTTGATGGAATTTCATGTATCTCGATGACACAATAAAAAAGTCATCGGGATACGTGTAATTCCATCAACATAAGTCTAAGTAAAAGATAAGTAATAACTTTATTTCTTATATCGACGATGAAGTGTCAATATATGCTAACTACAAAAACGACATTTTTCAGTAGATAAAAAAAACGTTTTATTTCTTTTTCGTTACTGTTTTTAATTATTATTTTAGCTTACGTTCATGATCAAAGGATATTAGATATCATGGAATCATTTATTAAATGTAACTTCAAATCTTTTTAAAAAAAACATGCAGATATTAGATATTGCTTGTAATTGTATTTAAACAGAAAGCCGTATTTATTAGATACAATTTATTGCCAATATACTTAGAAGAAATTGTTCTAAAGATTACAACATTATTTTTATTTTAATATTAGGTGTTTGTATCAATACTATAGTAAAATTTTGATTTAAAATCCTGTCACTACACGTGATTATGCTCGAAGATAGTGATTTGAATATAAAACATTATTTCAATTTGTCCAACTTCATATGGACGAGATTTTCTTGCTGCTTTGGTTATAGTGGCATAATCACTCGGAACGTAAATTTCTTTGTTCTTAAGTTGGCGTTCAAGTCAAGAAATATAAGATACAGCTACGTGAACACGTCAGAGCACAACACCGTCGAAGATTTACTCATCTTCACGGACGGGTCCAAGACTGAAAATGGCACGGGTGCTGGGGTCTTCTCTGAGGACCTAAACATTAACATCTCGCACCCCTTGGGACCCCGTAATACAGTCTTTCAGGCTGAATGCCTAGGACTTCTACTTGCAGCTTCAGCCATAATCAAAAGGAATGTAACAACTTTTCGATTCGGATCCTATCGGATAGCAAAGCAGCACTCATGGCAATCAAAAGCCATGAAATCACTTCAGGGTTAATTCTAAAGTGTCACCTAGCCCTAACTAGGGTATGTGATCTGGGAAAGTCCCTAGTACTACAATGAATAAAAGGACACAGTAACTCACGAGGAAACGATGCTGCTGACATATTAGCCAGAAGGGCATCTCAAACACCGGTCATGGGACCTTTTCCCATTATACCGCTACCTGCAAGCTGGATCCGGCTGATGATTACCCAGCTCACTAGCACTGCACAAAAAGCAGAATGTTCAAGCAGATCTGACTGCAAGCAAGCCAGAGAAGCCCTACCAAACATTGACTCTAGACTTGCACGTCGGATTCTCAACCTACGCAGAGTGCAACTACGTGTAATAACAGGGACCCTCACAGGGCACGGCCCCTTCAACAAACATCTCTTTAATTTAGGGATCACAGACAGTCCGCTATGCAGAGCATGCATGGCGTCCGAGGAAACGGCAGCCCACGTCATCATGGAATGTACGGGGGTTGGGGAGTACAGGGCAAGACACCTGGGGTCTCCCGGGTCCCTCCCTGAAGCCTTCGGCAGCCCTCACAAGCTGCTTGGCTTCATGTGCTCGGGTGGTTTCAGTTTTAGCTGGTTTCCCCCACCTCCATCTCTCACGCAAAATAGGCGATTTTGGTAAGAGCATCCGTCAGAAAATATAATAATAGGCAGCTGTTGGCTAACACAATGCTTTTCCAGGTAATTAATTACAAACAAAACAAAAGTGCTAGACGTCAGGTCAGCAGCTGTTTCGTCATACCAGTAACATGTACAATGCTTAGTAATTTAATTGACTCTACGAACAATTTGTTGGTATCTTTACGCTCATAATGCGATGGTAGTTTTGGAAAATCATCTAAAAAATCGTCAAGAATGGCAATTTTTGGATGGTTTGTTGAGTTTGATGGAGAAGCACGTATTAGGATACTTTCTTCTTGGTTTGAAAGCATGCCAAACTCACCACTTTTAACCCAGGAATAAACTATAAATGAGCCCAAGGAAAGCGTGCTTAAAAACAGAGCGGACGCGTCAGGGTGTAGTTAGAATATATTGCCAGCAAAAATGACGCAACTTTTGTTATAAGGTATTGCTACACTTTAATATTTGCTCAAATTCACTATTTACAGAGAAATGACCTTTATGGGCCTATGTATTACTCTATTTTAAGTACGAAAATGCTATAAAACGAAAATCGCTAAAATGTTAGGAGGTATTGATACTTCATCGTCGATATATTATACTTTTATTTTTTTAATAATTATAGTTAACTAATGTTTTTAGTGGGTTATTTCATATTTGTTACGCTTTTAGGTAGTTATGTGAATTTGATGATATGTTAGTTATTTTTTAAATGTGTCTGGCTAGATGTAAGAACCATGAAAACTGTCTGGCTCTTAAGGTAATATCTTTTTATAGGTCCCCAAGTAACATATATAAAATTTAGCTTTTAAACTATAATGAAAGTTAGGTACTATTTTATACAACTTTACTACCTGTTTCCTGCCAAAGTAACCACAACCCAAACTTGATAGTCGCTAGTCGTTCTTATCTGTATCGGAGACATATACAGAGAAACTTTCAACTTTCCGAAAGAAAGGAAAGTCTGGCCGTCGTGGGCTCTTGATCTACAACTCCTAGAGACACGAATTTGATCCACTTTTAACGGACAGTTTTAATTAGTTGGCGCGAAAGGATGCGGGTTCGAGTCCCGCCTCGTGATCAAATTTTTTCTATTCTTTATAAATTTATAGGACAGTTTTAATTCAAACTTTGTGTATTTATCAAGGATCAGTAACCATACAGTAATTTTATGAGTTTATCGTATTAATTTGAATAACAAAATTACCTAGTTTATAAAAAAATGAATATTATTTAAAAAATATATTATTTACTTGATTTGATTCTATAAGTAAAGTGTATTTTTTAGTTTTTTAAACTATATTTAAGATTATGTTATTACGTAATTAGGCCCCTGAAGAACCGCCATACTGGTACAAACCAATAAATATTTTGTGACTTTGTACATCTTCTGGTCTATTTCTATTTTTTAACAAGCTTTTTGTCCGCTATAAATAGCAACGCACAAAAACGGGGATGGAACCCAGTGGTTTTTCTTTCATATCCCTCCCTTAATAAAATAAAACACACCTTTTCATACTAAAATATTTATTTTTCTTTGATTAATCGTACGAAATATTTCACAAATATAGTTTAAAAACGAAACAAACGAACAGGTTTGTGAAAGCTTCTGGAACAGAACATTGACAAAATATAACTTAAGATATATTTATTACACATGTTGGTTGGTAATACCCATCAGGGCCAATTGTTTGACGTTGAGATAAATGAATGTCTGTAAGTTGAACCACGCCAAAATCGTAATCTTTGAACTTATTCAGTATATCTGACCCATCGAAAGTCTGCCTGGTTCCCTTGTTCCGAGGCATACTGTCATCTTCGTCTTCACTCCTTCCCCTATATTTTGTATTGAGGAGTGTGACGTGCATTTTAACGTTATCGCGATCAAACTCCTTTTCCATAAACCCTAAAAATAATTATTAATTAATATCACACCACAGATGAAGTAGGTATGTTAAACATTTTTTTTTCTACGCCTAACATAGTTTTGAAAAATGAAAATATAGACTTAACATCATTTCAAGATTAAATTCATTAATCACCTATTTTTGCGCGTCTATATGGTCCGGGAGCCAGCAGCAGATTTTATGACCAAGTTCCTCTCAAGCGGTAATTAGTAAAATGCATCAAAGTATAGTATTATGAAGCCTCGTGAACGTCAGCTGGAGCTCGGTTGGGGGGATGAGCGGCTGTAGCCTCCCACGCACGTAGGAAAAAAAAATATATTCATTCATTTCCTCTCAGCTAAAAATTTGTCAAATTGTAGCTAACCCAATATCTCAACGAAAAAAAAAATCAGCTGGTTACAACGTGGTGTATTATACGTCAGCTGGTGTCTCGAACATGAAAAAAAAACAATTATTTTCCGTGATTTCCTCTCAAACAAAAATTTACCTGATGATAGCTTATATGTAACTGTGGATAAATATATAAGTCAGCTGGCTGTATCTTGGTGGAAAAACCGTCAGCTGATACTTTGAAAGTTATTTAATAGGAGTTAGACAGAAGCATCTATTGCCAATTTATATGCATCAGCTGACTAGGTTTTCCTCAACTTATTGCTAGCTGATTTTTTAACCGACTTCAAAAAAAGGAGGAGGTTATCAATTCGGACGGTATGTTTTTTTTATGTATGTTCACCGATTACTCCGAGGTTTCTGAAACGATTTACGTGATTCTTTTTTTTGTTTGATGCGGAATGGTGTCGAATTGGTCCCATAAAAATTTTATTCGGATAGGCCCAGTAGTTTTTATTTTATGAGCATTTTTGTCTAATCTCGATGACTTAATTGAAATGAAGCAAGTAAAGTTGATTCACTTCCTGGTAACCGATTGAGCTGAAATTTTGTTTTCGCCCCAACCGAGCGCCAGCTGACGTTCACGAGGCTTTATAATACTATACTCTGATGCGTCTGACGAATTTTCTCTTGAGAGGAAATAATTAACCAAATTTGCGCCTGGCTCCCTAGGTAGATCCTTTCCTCAAATAAAATATCACCTATATTTAGCACGGCAATGATAAAGTAAAAAAGTGTAGAGAGCTTATTAGCGCTCCGGAGGTGGAACAGCGTAATTAGCCACAATTTTCACCAGTTTTCTCTATTTCGCTCACGATATTTACTTTACTTTGACGTCTAATAATGTGTTAGTTTTTCTAGATAGAATGTTGTGTCGGGAACCTATCTACTCACATCTTTTATGTTAGGCGTGAATTTGAGCCATGAAGATAAATGATGAGTTAATACAAATTTTAGTTTTGATTTTATGAGAAAACTAGAGGTCCGCTCCGGCTTCGCCCGTGGTACATATTTCGGAATAAAAGGTAACCTATGTCCTTTCTCGGGTATCAAAATATACCAAATTTCATGCAAATTGGTTCAGTAGTTTAGGCGTGATTGAGTAACAGACAGACAGACAGAGTTACTTTCGCATTTATAATATTAGTATGGATAAGTGAATACATATCTTTTAAAATATGTACCTAGTAAATAATTACTACATAATTGGCTTATAATTTTGGATAAGTACGAAACTTTATGCAATGAATGATAATTTTATGACCACAATTACTTTTAACTATCATCCACAACGAAGCCAAGCGTTAATGAGCGAAACTAATTTCATTAAATTAACTCAACTTCTTTTCATGCCAGCCCGTTTATAACAAAATGTATTAGAATTAAATTGAATGTTTTAAAAGCGAACTAGGTTCATAATTCTTAATATTTAAAAATTTATTAATAACTAGCGGTGCGCCCCGACTTCGCCCGTGGTACATGTTGACGTTTTTCTCCATAAAAACCATCCTCTTAGTTCAAGTAATATTATAACGAAATCGGTTCAGCCGTTCTCGAGTTTTGCGCTTGCCAACACATTTGACGAATCTTTTTAATTATATAGATTATCAATATCAATTAGTTATGTATGGTAGATAATATTTTTTTTACTTACCATATTGTAGAAATAAACTCTAAAATACGGAAAAGACCCTGATGTCATGATGTCTTTTAAAAAGATTACCTTTTTTATAAAAGAAATCTACTATCGCATCCACCATTTCTTGCAACAATCCAGCTGGAGCGTTTTCTTCTTCAACACAACTATATAAAACATTTATCTCTTTTGGGTCATCATTCATATAGGATAAACCTTTTATTCTTAATCTTAATGGTAGATGATCTTGTATAATAGGCCTGTAATTTTAATATATTTCATTAATTTTATTGTTTTAAGAAGTATTTAAAAAATTTAACAAGAGGAAATATGCAATTTTTTTCATACCATTGTCCAAAAAAAAACGATATCCTAATGTACTAATTCCTCAAATAGACCGCATGCTACAAAATGAATACATAGTTACATGATTATCCGCTCCTCAGCTTCAGTGAGCAGTTTTGACACCAATAACCTCTCCTCGTTATCCATGAGACACATCACTCCAACAGTCAGATGGAGCTTGGTCGCTGGTATAAATAAAGATTCCTCCAAAGCCCTGCTCTGACATTCTCGTAAAACAGATTCCTACAAATTGCTTCTAGATTAATCTAAGAGGTTACGCTTCTTTTGGGATTTTTATGTGAAAACTAGTTGATGAATATTAAATATTCTTTCAATAATACATATTAAGGTACATTTTTCTGAATGTCTGAGATACTGCCTTTATAAATACAATTTCATCATATAAAAAATTGTAATAATTGTAATTGTATGTATTTATCATATTTTATCAAATACAAACATTTTTTATTTATAACAAGTAAGATACTTTTTTTTTAGAATAAGGTGGTTTGCTAGTTCTACCCTCATAAGATGATTGGGCAGCATAAGTGGAACATATTTCTCTATACATGCATAAGCAAATATGACACCCTTCATCAAGCTTCAAGCAGGAGTTTCCTATTATTTACCTTGAATGTTTCAAATGTTTTCTGTATGTTAGGTTGGTTCAGTGGAATTGAAATAAAATGGGTCGCTCTCTGTTTCCGCCTAGCAGACATTACAATGACATTTATTCTTCGACAAGCTGCTTTTACATTCTGAAAACAACATCATTATTCAAATTTAAGTTTATATAAGAATTAATATAAATATCCAGCTGTAAAAGAACTAACTGCAATGCTTGGACCGTATATGAGTATATCCTTGTTTTCTCCAATCCTGGGGATTTTAACGTCTGTGTTGGTTTCTCTTTGTATTCGCATTCTCATCGCGCCTTTCTTTCCAATTATATTTCCGAGATAATGTCTGAAAATTAAATTTAAAAAAATATATACAATTGAACTGTTTTTTTGGTACATTGTGATCTCCATCTTAAGCTAGTTTACAGGCAAAACTCACTAGACATGGCATACATAGTTGTTTTGTTATTTCTCTATACAACTGCAGGAGATGGCTAATGATAAAAAATCTTACTTGGAAACATGGAGACTTGTACAATATCTGCCTGAATCCATAATTTCAACAGCAAACTCATTATCATCATCATCTTCTTGCATATCTTGGAATGGAATTTCTGCAAATATTTGTCATAATGATTTGATTCATTTATATTTGATTGATTTAAATTTAAAGTAAATGGTGTAAGTGCACTTCTGTAACAATCCCCAAGTTATTAAGTTTACTTACTTAGTTTAATTCTTTGTGTAAAAATGCATTTAATATATTATAATATAGGTAATCAAACAAGAGAATGATTGAAAACATATTCAAATCGATGCTAAAATTGTTAATTAAATAAATTTAAATTAGACTGCTTTTTGTAAATAAAGGCTTAACATTCCTCACCATTTTCATATAGATCGTGTTCAACATGAGTTGAAATTTCGGAAGTAGCATCATTTACTCTATAACATCTGCCTTCAATCCATACTAACTCTGGCCTAAGAGTATCATTCATATTGGATGTTTTTTTATTTGTTTACTAAGTAACGATTTTTGCCTGAGATTTTTGCAATATCAAAACATCAAAAAATGTGGGTAAATGAAATGTTTCAACTGTCAAGTGTCAACTGTCAACTTTGTGTCAATAATCAATAGTCAAATGTTTGAAAACAAGAGAGGTAAAAAAGAAGAAGAAATCTATGAGATGCAAATGAGATGTAAAACTATCCACAACTAGACACTGGCAAAATTGTGGCAACGCAGCCCTGCCATTCATAAAATAAAATTGAATTGAATTGAAAGAAGAAGAAAAATAAGAAGAGCAGAAGCGTAGCGTGCCTTGGCGGGGCCCCGTATAAAAATTTGTTTGGGGGCCTTTAGGAAGGGTAAAGATTTCTCACAAAAGCGCACGTTGGGGGCCCCCTTGGCGCGGGGGCCCCGTATAATTGATACGGCAGATACGGCGGTAGCTACGCCCCTGAAGAAGAGCCACATAAGAAGTCCCCCACCGAAGATAGGAAATGGGTAGGAAGTGGGTAGGAACAACAGCTGTTCTGTGGTAGGAACTTTATGAGGTAGGAAGTGGGAACTAAAAGCAAGTCAGCCATAATATAGAATCTTGATAGAATCATAACTGATCATAACACTCCTCGTCACAGCTCTTCGTTTTGCGTCGGAGGTTAAAAAAGACAAGAGTTGCCCGTCTATTCACACCCCGCCGCGCCACGCCAAATTAAGAATTGAACTAAATTGGGCACGATTTGAAAAATTCTTTGGGTGTTTAGATAGCCCATTTATCGAGGAAGGCTATGGGTAAAATTATAGCATCCCGCTAAAACCAACAGATTTCAGTTATATTTTTATTGTTGTATGTATTCAACATTCATACCTCTAAAATTATTGATTTGGTTAATCAATTTTGTAAAAATGCTAAGCAGATTTGGATGAAGGCTCATAATTCGGAAACTTATAGAGAAGTCATAGTTGATGTATCAAATTAAATATGTACTGAAATCGTTAGGAAGCCTATAATATAATATAATATTTTTAAAATAATATTTCAACTTATTGTTTATCTCATAGTCTGCACATAAGTGGCTAATCCCTTTTTTATGGTACCGATAAGATAATACGATAATACCATCCGCATATTTTACTACCACCAAAACGTTAAAAACAGATTTCATTTACAAAGCATTGAATAATGTTTTGATTACATTCATTTTAAATAATTTGAATAAAAATTTATATTAAATACCAGCTATTCTGAATATAAAATATATAAAAGTAATTCGAGAGTGTAATAATGTTGCGTTATTTAGTACATACCATACGCTCTCCCTATTTGTAGATGTTATTATCTTCTTGATATATTTCGATGATAAGCTTATCGGACACTGCGTTTACATAAATCGTTAATGTAATTCATTTGTAACAGCTCCTTCTATTTTTGCATATTAACTAGTATGTGTTTAATGTTAACAATAGTTTTGTTTAGTAAAAATAAATATTTTTCTGTGATTTAAAAAAAATAACAAACAAACTAAGTACATAGTTCGGTAAGAATGAGTCAAAAGTTCCATCATTCTTGTAATACGTACTACAATGCTAATCATCATTACACGTCTATTCACAATAAAGAAAATGGTAAGTAAGCTGTTTTAAGATTTTTTCCTCTAAACAATAAATGAGTGGTTTTTGTTCAAAATGAAATCAAAATGACTATGTAATTCTACACATAGAAATATCCATTTGAAATATGCAGATACAAAAACGAGCAAAAAATGGTTAGGTATATTTTAATAACTATGTGTTTACCAATTTTTACGTTTTAAATTATGTATTTGAGTGTATTTTTTTTAATATTATATACCTATGTACTTAGTTTGAAAACATGCAAAGAAACCTTAAAGTTCGGAAACATTAACCGTTTAGAAACATTTTGACGTTGTCAAATTATTAAATTATGTTTGAGATATTTGACATATGATTTACATTTTATTGATAAAAAATGTAAATAAAACTCGTAAAATGTAGACACCGTTCCACTCTAAGTAGTATAATCTTTATTGGTAAATAAAAAATATACTTCCTTTCGTGATCTTATGACTATTCAAGGTTAAAATATTAATCCATAATGTAAATAGTTAGAAAAGTGTAGAATATGCCGTTGTTGTTGTAAAAATAAATCAAGGAAACGTCGTTCTAGTAGGTATGTCTTAAATTTTAAAAATACCTCTTTATTTTAAATAAACTAACATTTCCCTTGCGTTCTTGTAAGATTAAAGTTTTTCCCGTTAATTTTAGAACATTTACTTATAAGACAGACTACAGTTATTTAAATTACCTATCATAATGATCGAAGCTTATATCTTTATAATCCTACCTGTTCTCATAATTTTGAAGATTATTCAATGAGTTTGATTAAAAAATAATCGTGCATGTCTTTAAAAAAAAAGCAATCCATATTATGACTAGCTATTATTTATTAATTGTCATAACATATATTTTTTTATTGTGTTGTAGATGGTACCAAAATGCATGGAACGCGAAGAGTTGTAACATTTTGTTTGCTCACTACAGTTTTACCATCAATACTCATTATATTTCCATTATATCTTAGGCACATAAGATATGCTGATGTTATGTATAAAATATCAGATTCTGATGTAATACAAATACATAAGGGTCAATCATCAATATTTTGTGAAAAACATTCCTTAAAAATGAATACAACATTTAATGCATTCCAAATGAAGGGTAGGCCACGTTTATCTAAAAAAAGAAAACATATAACACTTAAGAAGTCAATGTCTTTGCCAGACGATACATTAGAATATTGGGGATTCTACTTATTCTCTGGGGCTACTGTTGAATTAAAAGCTTGTTCTAGATATGAAGGTTCCAAAATATTAGTTGTAAAAGGAGATAAAATATTAGATACATGTGGCATTTTAGAGGGAAATAAATACAAACAGGAACCTCCTCTCATTGGTAAAAATGGTCATGTTATGGTTACTCTACAGAGACCTAGTGAAAAAGAAAATATTAAGAAATTAAGTACTAATTATATGCATAAAAATAAAAACATTGATGAAAATGCCAGTGAAATCAATGTCATAAATAAACAAAGAGACAAGCGCGATACACTCAATCCTTCAATACATAACCCTAACACAATATTAGACACTGGTGTTAACCATGGAGGCAATGCATTTAACACATCAAAGCTACAAGAAGATGCATCTGTATCCAGCTTTGAAAATAACTTGCATTTATGTTACAACAAAAATATACTGATTAATGAATATTTTCCATATTCAATGCAATGCAATAACACCAAATATTTAGAAGTCACTACAACACTTAAAGTTATTCATGAAGTTACATCTGACGGATATTACTACTATATATTTTACAGTGATAATGACTTTGTTGTGAATGATGTTCATGCAATATTTGATATTTACAAGCCAATCTTCCTCTATTCAAATATGTCAGATTCTAAGGTATGTTTGAATAAAACAGAGTGTTCTTTTAATATTGAAATGTTTAGTGATGAGTTAGTTATTGTAGAAGTACCTACAAAAGATGGTTTGAGAAATGATGATGATACTTCCATTCTAATGTCTGTTTGTCACCCTAGAATGTCTGTTTATATAATATTTCCAGTTTCAGTGTTGTTACTTATACTTTTATTTGCATTTTTATGATATCTGTTTAAAATATTATTGTATGCACTATTAGTAAGAGTAAATATTACTGAGAGTAAGACGTTGATTTATTAGTAGATAAGAATTTAAATGTTTGTGTATATAAGTCCTCCTATAAGACTGTGATGTTATTTTGCCTGGCATATAATTTTATTACTGTTGTAAAGAATAAAGTTTATTATTCTACTGATCTTTTTTATTAATATATTATATCCTGCTTCAATTCATATATTTTTCTTAGAATTTTTCTTAGAATATGTATGTGCAATATACATTACATTAATTAATAACTAGGTAACAAGTTTATTTTATTTTGTCTACTGACCAGCATTTTGAAACTAGCTAGCCGCCCAGTAGGTAGTTATACCGTATACCGTTATAAAAGTCCAATCCAATAAATATTTAATTTATACAAGATATTTACTTTATTCGTTTTTATACCAATCCATTATCCAATAAACCAAATTATTAAAAAACATGGATAAGTATTGTAATTCGATTTTATCTATACTAATACTAATAATAATATTATAAAGAGGAAAAGTTTGAAATTATGTATGTATGGTTTTCACACATAAACCTCTCAACCGATTTTGATGAAATTTGGCACAGACAATCTTTAGACCCTGAGAAAGAACATAGGCTACCTTTTATTGCGAAATATGTACCACGGGCGAAGCCGGGGCGGACCGCTAGTTATAAATAATTATGCTAGCGAGCGGTGTCGCCCATGGTACCTACATACAAAGCTTATTGCACTGGGTAAACAACGACGTAGACATATCCAACGGTGAAAGAATAACATCGGTAAAGTATTTCTTGAATGAGTTTTTCCCTTTTAATCCTAATGTTCCTGTGGGAATATCGGTATAAAAAATAGCCTAAGTTATTATAACAACAGCTATCTGACAATGAAATTCCCGTCAAAATCGGTCCAGCCGTTCCTGAGATTAGCCGGAACAGACAAAAATTGTTAAAATTACTATTTTGGTATATGTAGATTGTAGTGTTAGTAAAATCGGTTATTTCCATGTTATTTCAATATTAAAAACAGACAGAATAGTGTATACCACCACCACCTGTATAGAATGAAGTTTAACTTATGGGTCAAAAGGTGCGACTAGTATTATATCTTGGATAGATGGGGAGGCAAGGGGTGGAATTTTTTCTGGAAATACAATTCGTAAGAAAATACAATTTTCTAACACAAATGATGACTATTTGCTTCATGTTTTACACATGGGCAATATTCATGATCATTTTTGTATGTATTTTAGGCTGTCCAATCATAGAATGCCAAGTTATAATAAACCCGCTTACTCTTACTACGCTTATTCATAACTAGCCGCTCCGCGCGGTTTCACCCCCGTGGCTCCTCTCCTGTTGGTCGTAGCGTGATGGTATATAGCCTATAGCCTTCCTCGATAAATGAGCTATCTAACACCGAAAGAATTTTTCAAATCGGACCAGTAGTTCCCGAGATTAGCGCGTTCAAACAAACAAACAAGCTCTTCAGCTTTATAATATTAGTTTATATATGTATTATGGTTCAACTGAAGAGATAATTTTTAGATAGTGGCCTTATCAGGAAACAGAAGGATGAAAGATCGGCTCGTGTTATGACGTCATTAGAATATAAAATAAGCGATGCCTAGTAGTGACGTATATTGTTACTTACTACTTATGACAGTACTCATGCATTTAAATAGGTATTAAAATGTACTTCTATGCTATAAAAAATTGGGATTGGCAGTTCTGTATCTGCAGTTAATTTGTAACTAATATATAAAAAAACTCAATACGTAACATATTGAACTATCTAAATTAGGTGTTCGGATAATGTATTTTCTTATTTAGGTAGATGTGTTTCAGGAAGTCCGATATGTATAAATTTATACAAGATATTTACTTTATTGGTATAATTCTTTAATTGTACACATATTGTATTTTATGATTAATTGCATATAGTATTAGAAACTTGACATACACTAAACAATAAGTTTGCTTGTGTGCTTACATGTTTTATTATTATATTATGTTGAAAGAGAATTCACAATAAACATTTACGACTATTGTATTTTATTCTAAATAATTGTATACAGGAACCTTAATCACCAACTTCATGTTATTTTAAAATTAATTTATTTGAAAATATAAAATTAATCGAAATGAACAAAAAACCATGTAGAAAACAATAAAAAAAAAGTTGTAAAACAGGTTTTGGATATAGATCAAGAGCCACAATATATAATTACATACTGGGGTCAAAATAACAGGGAATAGGGGGGATATCAAAAAGGACAAAACATAGGGCCCATAAAAAGAAAGTAATGAACATATTGAGGAAATTTTGATTTATTATTTCCACATAGTTGTTTCCAAAGTGTGTTCAGGCGAGTTGGTAGATCTTCTGTAAACAAAAATTTTTACAGCTCAATACAAGAATTTTTATGAAATTAAGGTTCCGATCGGGAGTGGAGTGCTACAAATCCTCTTCAATAACAATACCAATAGATGTTTAATTATATTTATTTACTGAATTACAAAAAACAGTTACCATATTATGTACAACTGGAAAAAAGAGGTTACAATACATTATTTCCTTCTAGTACTTTTGTGATTGAAATAGCCTCTCCAGTACCCGATGAGACCCCTCTGCAAGTGGCAGAGAGGTCTGCGCGGAACGGGGGCCATCCGGCCGAGCCGGTCTTACGCCTATAATGTATATTAAACTTATAATATAAGACTATAATAGTATAATGCATTCATTAAATAAACTAAAACAAATATCGGTCCAAATGAAATGAGTTCCAATAAAAATCAGCACAGCGGTACTTGGAAGGCGGCTCCTAATACTCACACTGTATAAATATCGCAATAGAATGCAGGACACAAAAGTATAAACCGGAATGCGTAGGCACCTCAGATAAGGTTGGCCACATCGCTGGGCATTTCAGTAATAGTAGTGTGGTAGAACTCCTCAATATCTTTTAACGCTCTCTTGTCATTTTCAGTCACGAAGTTGATAGCAATTCCCTTACGACCGAAACGACCACCTCTACCAATCCTGTAAATAATTAAGAATAAGTATCATTTTCATAAAGTCAAAAAAGGGGCCGTTCATAAAATACGTTCGCATACAAGGGGGGGGGGGAATTTCGCGAGTGTGACAAGATGTGACAAGGGGGGACAGGGGGTCTACGGCAGCGTGACGTTCGCCGTTCATTAAAAATTTTTACTGAGTATTAGTTTATCTCTCGACTTTTTTTTCAATTTTGTAATGATAGAAGTCATTTATTTCGTATTAGTAAATATACAGATATTTAAATGTATAGATATATATTATATTTATTACAATAAATTGTAACTTGATAAAATTTGTGTGTTATCAATTAAAATTTATCATGCTTATGGGAGGAGCGGTATGCTTTTACGGATGTCATCGTAATTTAAGTTTATGTACAATTTGTTATTATGTTCCAAATAAAGATTTTTTTTTTTTGAATGGTACACTACACACCTGTGAATGTAATTTTCACGATTGGTTGGCAAATCATAGTTGATGACGCAAGAAACTTGCTGTACATCAATACCACGAGCGAGCAGATCAGTGGTGATGAGCACGCGGGAGGAGCCGGTGCGGAACTGGCGCATGATCACTTCGCGCTCGCGCTGCTCCATGTCGCCGTGCATGGCGGACACGGTGAAGTCACGGTCGTGCATCGACTCGGTGAGCCAGTCCACCTGTCGACAATACACTTTATATTAAAAAAGTGAAGTCTCATGCATGGCCCCTAGTGGGTTTTTTTTTTGTGTGGTGTCTCTCAATGTTATCCTGAAGGGCTTTTACACCCCTAGTGGGGTAAGGGGCAGATGCATTATACATCTGTTTCACTGATCGATTTTCTTTAGGGACAAGTAGGTGATCAGCCTTCTGTGTCCTACCAGACCGAGACATTTTTTTTTCTTCGTCTCCACCGGGAATCGAACCCAGGACCCCTCGGTGCTACGCTCACGCGTCAACCACTGTACCAAGGAGGCGGTCAATTATAGTCAATTTATATTAGGGCACACTTAAATGTTAAATTTTGTAAAATGTAAGTTATGGGGCATTTCACGCCAAGCGGACACAGATTTCAGGGTCAGGTTTCAGATTTCGGTTATATTTTAGTATGTTACACCTGTATATATCCTCGGTATGTATACGAAAAATTTTTGCATTTAGAAGCTTAGTTTTCAAAATACAGGTCTTTGAAGATGTCAGTAAGCGCGAGGTATGGGGGACTTTGAATGTAATTATCAGTTCAAGAAAAGTAATTTTTAAATAAATTGATGACTGAATAATATACCTCATGAAATAAACTTTTTATGCTCATATTTCGAATTTCGAATTTATATTAAAATTCCTTAGAAAAATAAAAAAATATTTTTCTTTGTCATTTTTACAAACTTTGCGTATTTTTAATTTTTTTAAAGATCATTAATTAAATAGCTTATATTATGCTTAAACTTCATGCATAGTTCTAGAGTGGTCATCGCAGAAGTTTAGAAGCTACATGTATTATAATGTCGAAGCGCGGCAATATCCCCATACTAGCGCCTAGCGCGTCGCACTGCAATATTCATAGAAACGGGGACAAAAAATAAATTCTAGAAATTTGAATTAAATGAAGTGTCAACAGATAGGTCTTTAAAAATTGATTAGAGATTTATGAATAAGTTTTATGCTAAAATAAATAATTGACGAGATATACGTATTCAAAGTCGTAAAAATGTCATATTACTTTACTGAATATTTTTTTTTTAAGAAAACAAAAGTAATATTTTCTTGCTTGTTATTTACCACTATAAAATCTTATTAAAACCTGAAACGGTGTTATTAACTAACTATAATGAGATAAATACTGCAGTATGGTGCGCTAACCAACTAAGCGCTAGTATGGGGATATTGCCGCGCTTCGACATTATAATACATGTAGCTTCTAAAGTCCTGCGATGACCACTCTAGAACTTTGCATGAAGTTTAAACATAATATAAGCTATTTATTTAATAATCTTTAAAAAAATTAAAAATACGCAAAGTTTGTAAAAAATGACAAAGAAAAATATATTTTTATTTTTCTAAGGAATTTAAATATAAATTCAAAATTCGAAATATGAGCATAAAAAGTTTATTTCATGGGGTATATTATTCAGTCATCAATTTATTTAAAAATTACTTTTCTTGAACTGATAATTACATTCAAAGTCCCCCATACCTCGCGCTTACTAACATCTTCAAAGACCTGTATTTTGAAAACTAAGCTTCTAAATGCAAAAATTTTTCGTATACATACCGAGGATATATACAGGTGTAACATACTAAAATATAACCGAAATCTGAAACCTGACCCTGAAATCTGTGTCCGCTTGGCGTGAAATGCCCCTTATATAAGTTACTAGCTTTCCGCCCGCAGCTTCGCCCGCGTTTTCAGAGAAAACCCCGCATAGTTCCCTTTCCCGTGGAATTTCCGGGATAAAACCTATCCTATCTCTCAAATTGGATCGAACTGCACATGGTGTGCGAATTTTATAACAATCGGTTAAGTGGTTTAGGAGTCCATTGAGGACAAACATTGTGACACGAGATTTATATATATTAAGAAAGATATCTCATACATATTTGTAAAAATGTATTAAACTTGTACATATAACATCATTTTGTTTTCTTAAAAAAAGGGCCTTATATTAAACTAGTATAGAAAGTTCGCCCGATATATTATTGTACTTTTAAATGGACAACTACTACTGTACCCATAAATATAAAACATAGCTGACATTTGACTTAAACAATTAATAAATATATTTATTGCATCTCTTGATAGCTTATAAATTATTATATTAGATTAAGCATAATTTATAAAAGATTGTGGTAGCTCAGACGTTTGGCATTTGAACTTTAATCACTAAATGGGGGATTTGAGATGAGAATTTCAACAACAAGTGTTAACTGACAACCTGAACTTGATCAAGGTGGTGGATACCATAGGTGGTCTTAAACCACATACAAAGCCTTTATCCATGCAGTGTTAACAAATTACAAAGGCAATAATTTATTAAAGCAAATAATGTTCTTTAAAATTACGAAACATTAGCTTTTGCAGTCCAATTTTATTTGCAAGCATATAACATTATAACAAAAAAAAATGCTTTTATGTTGCTGTAGTAATTTCCATTGACTTGGTTGACAAGGTTTATAAAACGAAAAGTTTATAATGTAAATATGATACATCATATTTATTGTAAAAAATTGTGATGAACTAATGCATTTTTGAAATATGATCCTCCTCTAAGCCGTTTTACTGCAAGCTTAGTAACAATAAAGTTATCAATTCTAATGTTGCAGCTATATTTAATTTTATCACCATAAAGGATTGAAAGGTAATGCATATTAAAAAATGTTTGAATTAAAATATTGAACTTAGGTAAATTGTGAATACTTATGAAAAATAAATATATAGTAGTTTTATAAAAAATGATTTAATTAAATTACTGATAACAGCTAAACTAACTAAGAATTGCCTCTGAATTTAAATATTTAGAGGTAAACTTTTAACTCTATTATATACTGACCTTGCGACGGGTGTTGCAGAAAATTACAGCCTGAGCAATTGAGAGTGTATCATACAAGTCACAAAGAGTATCCAACTTCCACTCTTCTTGGTCAATTGAGATAAAGAATTGTTTAATACCTTCCAGGGTAAGCTAGAATATAAATGTTTATAAAATTAATAAATTTGTTACATTTAAATCAAGTGTACAGTAAATCATATCCTTTCGTCAAAAAATAATTTTTTATCTTTATATATTACATAACTAATGTAGTTACATGGCCTCTAAAAAGATCAATATGATATGTAATTTAATTATCTTGTTTCTGTTCAAGGTAACATAGAATACTTTTGCAATTATACCACAATAATTGATTAGCACAATTAATGCAACATGAAATATTAAAATTTACCTCTTCCTTTTGCACAAGAATGCGAACGGGATCTCTCATGAAACACCGAGACACTTCCAATACATCATCAGGCATAGTAGCCGATAACAGAATAACTTGTACATCAGCAGAAAGCATCTTGAATACATCATGAATTTGGTCTTTGAAACTGGAATTCAAAATAAAACAAATATTTACTTAAATATAAACCAAATAAAGAAGATTTTATTATTTACTAGCGGTCCACCCCGGCTTCGCCCGTGGTACATGTTTACGTTTTCTCTACATAAGAACCACCCTCGTACTTCAAGGAATATAATAAAAAAGGATTATCGAAATCGGTTCAGCCGTTCTCGAGTTATGCACTTACCAACACATTTTGCAATTCATTTTTATATATAAGATTATTATTATTTGAGATTGAAACATGACTGGAAACTTAAAATACTTAACAGAGTGTATGACTCACCCTCTAGACAACATTTCATCGGCCTCGTCAAGTACAAAGAGCTTGATAGTGTTGGCCCTCAGAGCTCGACGAGTAATCATATCATATACACGACCGGGGGTTCCTACAACCACGTGGACACCACTCTCAAGTTGACGCATATCCTCCCGGACATTGGTTCCACCAATGCAAGCATGGCATTTGGCATTTAAATGATCACCAAGGGCTATCACCACCTAAAATAATATAATCAATTATACATTATTATATTCTTATTCATTATGATGTGATAAGTTTTAAATCTAGTTGAATTAATACATATTGGAGTTTGAGAACAAAAGATTACCTTTTGAATCTGTTGAGCCAACTCTCTAGTTGGTGCTAAAATAAGAGCTTGACACTCACGAATACTGGTATCAATCTGTTGAAGAATTGAAATCGAGAATGTAGCTGTTTTCCCAGTTCCAGACTGAGCTTGAGCTATAACATCACGGCCTTGAATGCAAGGCATTATAGCGCGTTGTTGAATTGCAGACGGTTTCTCAAAACCGTAAGCATATATTCCTCTCAACAATTCTTCCTTCAAATTCATGTCATCGAAGCTTTCCACGACTTCGTCCCAATTTGTGTCGAGAGCTCCACCGGGCTCCATGCCGGGAGGTCCGTCATAGCCTTGATCCTTAGCGGGGCCATTTTTGTCGTCTGTCCAATCGTCCGATCTGTTAAACGAAATTATGTTTCATATTAAAAGTATCAAAAGTATTTTTTACAAGATATAATGCAGTGAATAAGCAAAATCAATTAAAATTTCAGAACTGTCAAAATGGCATTTCTAACGCATATTATACGCAATTTTTTAATGAAACCAACCTAACGCGGTCATTTTATACACAGAATTTTGATAACTTCATTAAAAGCCTTAATCGAGAGTAAAAAATCGTTTTCATCATAAAAACACGTGCAGAGCCGAATTAGTAATAATGTTCCTCCTACCAGCGCCATGTTGGCAATCGGCAACCGTGGAGAGAATAATTTTTTACAATAACTATTATAGAACCACTAATACCACATATTATTTTTAACTTTATGATATTTATACACTTCTCAAACACTATTATTTCATTAAACACTGCTTAAATTAATCATAAAACTTATCTTACCTTCTTTCAGGTGAATAAGACATGTTCCAATCGCGGTAGCTGAACGGAAAAGAACTAGCAAGGTCAAGTTAAGTTTAGCAAAAGCTTTTTTTATGGTTATATACTTAAACCGATTTTCGCCTTTTTTAGGGATAGGGATCAAAATTTTAATATTTTAAAATGATTATTAAAACACAGAATTTTTTAATATCACTGTAAATTACGGAGAGATGCGAATTACTAATTTAATAGGAAATAAAACGACGGAAATACTGAGACTTTATTTTTAGTAGGCAACACTTTAGCAAATGCCACTATTGATCGGTGACATTTTGTCTATGTTATTTATTGTCTGGTATTGAGTATCCAGTAAAAATAATGAACGCAACTTTAGAATAATTATTTACTTTGTGGAAATTTTTAAATAAATTTATATAGCTATTACTTTCATTATTTTATCTGTATGCAAAGTATTTGCAATACAAAAGAAGCTAAAAGAAGCATTCGTGCACAAGCAATTAATGTAAATTGTGTATAAAATATAAATACGAAATTATATTTTATATCATCACATATAAATCACTAACAATAACCCGTGTGAAAACTTTGTTTTATTGTTATATTGTAAAAAATATTTACGTTAATTATTTCGTTATAATCAGTACCTAGTACAACGCAATTCTGGAGTTAATTCAAAATAACAGGAATTGAAAAGTGAATATTTCCAAGTTGATTTTTTTATTTGTTAACAGTTATTTTTCCGTTCTCTTCCTGTTAACTCCATAAAACTTCTTTTTATTATAATCTTTTTATATTATCTTTACAGACAACGACCAAAATGTGAGAAAACTAAATTTTTAGTTCTCAAACTTACAAAGCAATGAACGTAGCGTTATTGTCGTTATGTTGGTAGAAAGCGCTTCCTGTCGTGTCTATGTGCATGCTGCCATTTTGAAACGGCAGTGCTTTTTGTTCGTGTGGAGCGTTAGCTCGTTGCAGCGATAAGACTGTGTTATAGCAAAGTTTAGTTTTAATTTGTAAGAACTTAAGCAAAATGAGCTGGCAAGATTATGTTGACAAACAGTTAATTGCATCCAGGTGTGTTACAAAGGCTGCAATTGCCGGTCATGATGGAAATGTCTGGGCCAAGTCGGAAGGCTTCGACGTAAGTTATTTTTTAGTACTTTGTGTTTTGTGAAAGAAAACGAGATTTTTAGTGACAATGACAAAAATTATGTGAATTTAATCTCATTTCTAAATTTGTTTAATGACCAATCCGGCAAGTTGACAAGATGGCGACATGTGGTAGCAACCTGTTCCTATTGGAAAATGATTTTTATCATGTCATGGAATTTTGGAAAATGTAATTTGTTGTATTATGAACATCTAAACATTATAAAACCAGTTTAGTAGATTTTATAACGATTTGTGAGCTTCCTAGCCGCTAATTATCGAGTTAGTAATGCCGGCCGGTACTTTTGGCCAAGAGTCAGGTCAAAGTTACACGTAGCCGACGCCTAATATTGACAAAAACATTAAAAATGTAATTAGTGATTTAAACACTAGAGACTTGATTTTATACCAAAATTGTTTAAGAATTGTATTTTGGTTTTTTTATTCTGCGCCATCCCTCCATTATCACGAACACACCATCGTGAGTCATCGCCGATCGTAACTATTTGCGTTGAATTTCATTATTGTGCACTATATGCAATTCTATTATAACATGAATATTCTTATTTACTTACTCCATGCTTATAATCTTTTTATTTCCTTCTTAGAAATAATCGATTTAATAGACGCTAAACTTGATGATGTCATCGATTTCAATTTTAAAAGTACCACTCCTTGTATATAAATTAATGTAATCCATAAATATTATTTGATAATGATGATAAGGATCGAGCAATGTGATAAATTTTTAAAATCTACAATTTAAAATATTCAAACATTTATAAATTTAACTAGATTTCCGCCCGCCGCTTCGTCCGCTTTGTCTAAAACCTAATAAATTATTTACTAAAACATTCCTCGAGAACCACTCTATTTGTTAAAAAAAACCGCATCAAAATCTATTGCATAGTTGTAAAGATTTAAGCATACATAGGGATATAAGGACAGAGAAAGCAACTTTGTTTTATACATGTCGGTAGTGATGTAACATAATTGGAGCTACAAATATTTTTATTTTTTTTGACAAATTGAAATTTTCTTTTCCTTAATTTAACCCATTGAGCCCTGAACAGCCTGATCGGTCCACAACACAACAGATTTTCTATTGTGTCTGTGATTCCGTGGCCTGAGTTATTAAGTTCCTCTAAAAATTAGTTAAATATAAAGAAAACCAAACTAATTGATTTCCAATTTTGTCATAGGAGTTCTAACTAATGAAATTAAGAATAATTTAAATCAAACAATTTGACTTTGATCAAATGGCCTATGGAGGGATTATTTACATATTTTTCTTAATGTTTTCATAACCTTTTTTTCTACATCATTACAAATACATATAAAAAAAATCTCAATGTATTGCAATTTTTTTAAACAAAAAATACATATGGGATGGGTAATTTATGAAATGAATATCCTCACATATTATATGATGGCCTTTTTTCGCCTTTGTGTTTTAAAGATATGTAAAATCTAAATACAGTTTTTTTTTTTCAGAATTTACTTTACACTTTTAACAGTTGATCTATAAACTTAGTTAATTGTATTTTAAATGTTCTACTACATAATTAATAAATGTTACTATGGCAAGTGTTGAAACCTGAATTAAGTACAAAATTCCTATTCATTTATTTGCTATTGCTTATATTTTATTGACTAGCGTGGATTACTTGTTTTTGACACTGTTTCATAGGTATTGTGTAGTTGTAAAGGTGAAAATACTTAAATTATTTAAACAATAAATACCTAACAATTTATTTTCAGAATGTAATCTAAAATAAAAAAAAAAACAATCATCTATTTTTGGGTGTGTACTTTATTCACACGACTTTGTACGTGCATCCCCGTTTTTCGGGAAATCCTTTCTTAGCGGATGCCTACATCCTAACATCTACCTGCATGCCAAATTTCAGCCTGATACATTCAGTGGTTTAGGCTGTGCGTTGATAGATCACAGATAATTATTGTGTTGCTTCTTAAATTCAGGATGTCTTAAATTTAATAAACCATTCATTGACTTGAAATATTCACTGAAAAGTTTGACTTTTGAAAGATAATGTTTTAGTGACTTATTCATGATATAGATAGTAGATACTACAAAACAAATTGTTTCATATATAGATTTAACTCCTATCAAATAGGCGGTAACTATTACGCACGTAAAATTCAATTAAATCAATTGTTAACAGATATCAAAAGATGAAGTTGCAAAAATCGCGGCTGGCTATGAAAATGAATCACTGCTTACAAGCGGCGGCGTGACGATAGCGGGCACGCGGTACATCTACCTCAGTGGCACAGACCGCATCATACGCGCAAAGCTCGGCAAAGTCGGCGTGCATTGCATGAAAACGCAGCAAGGTGGGTTCACTGGGACACAACACTAACTGCAATTTTATTTGTCTACAGCATTTTAGAAAACTTCGTTACTTAGTGCATTCCTGCATGATAATAGTGACCCATACTGATTTTAACTTTTGTTCACAGCCATCGTAATTTCTCTCTACGAAGAACCCATTCAACCCCAACAAGCCGCATCCGTAGTTGAGAAGTTAGGAGACTATTTACTTACCTGTGGTTATTAGAGGTATATAATTTACTTTTTCATTAGAATACATTTGAATATATTGTCGTGTACCAGATAAATGACCTTATTTTTCCTTTGCAGATCGAAGCGCGCCGTGATCTAAGAATACGATAAGATAATATTTTTTCCACAGGGAAATAAGTAACTGCATTTTGTATATTCTATAAAAGTGATAAGGATCGTTCATTGGTTTTGATATTTGATAAATTATGGCGCCATCAGTGTCTGATGCGCTTAGTAACTGTGTGCAGATACAATTACTTTGCGGATTCTGGACCCTTTTTTACACGCTCACCGCTTCCACAGAGTAATTGTTACTGTAGTGTGGTTTAAATTTATATTTTAAAAATTTGCTTTTATCGACCGATGCAGTGAAGCGATTTCAGTTTTGCTAGCGGGTCTTAAAGTATGATGTATAGAGATTTTTTTTATTTCTTTTCAAGCATTCTGACACCTATGAATTTTTATATGTCGCGTATTCCTTTTTATTAATTTTTAAATACATCATAAATGAAGCTAGTATTATAAAAAAGTGTAACAGCCGTTCGCAAATCGAGTTAAGTTTTTGCTTACAGATGCTTGATAAGAAATCACTATAACCACGTAATGAAATTACTGTAACAATATACAACATAATTATATATGTAATTACAAATAGGCATTTGTGTAAGGGCTTGTTATGAAATGAAAGACACTGTAACCCAAGTAAAAATATTACATTTTTAATGAAAAATCTCTAGTCCCACTGGAACCATCGTGTGAAAAGTATATTCAATAATATAATGAAGTGAGCGTGCGGTCTCGGGGCGGCGTCTCTCGCGAGTTTGTGCACGCCAACAATTTTTGCTATGCTTCTTTTTGATTATTCCGCAAATATAATCTTGTGTAGTGAAAAATAAACATTTGCATTCTGTTTAACTCTTAGCTGCAGTAACTAGAAGCGCTCAATTATTATTATTACCCTGTATCCTCCAACAAGGCTTGCAGTAAACGAAGGGTGCATATTGTTTATATTTGATATTACTACTATAGCTTTGTACATTGTTTCTGATAAGCGATGGGAACTGTGTCTATCTAATAATAAAATGATTTGTATTATATCATCTTGTTTGATTATTTTCCCAGGTACCGAATAATTCGTAAAAAATAAAACTGCTCTTTGCTAATGAACATAATTTATTTTCTTTTGACAAAATCTACAATAATAATAGAGTTAAGTACACTCAAATACAAGAATTGGTATAAAATGTTAAAACTTGTAGTCTTCAAAAAAGATTTTGGTTCTTAGAAATTACACAATACAAGGTTCATTTTACAAGCCTAAATTCTACGACAAAAATATTATATATTTAAACTTATAAAAATTTGTGCCGATACTGTGGTAAATACAAATATGTATACGATGTGAATTTTATTATAAATCATGGTATTTTATAAAAAGAACATATTTTTAGAAACAAAAGCATTGACTTACATAAAATTCTACGTGGTTATTATCTACATTTCTACAGTACTATATTAAAGAAAGGAAAATTTTAGTTGCCTAAAAATTGTATATTGCCTTAGAAATAAATTAATTTACGAGTTGTTATTATAATAGATTTTATATGATCATCTATACAGTTAGTTTAACAATTAATACGTGTCGGAACTTAGGTACCTACATAAGCCCACTTACAACTACACATTCCATAATAATTCAAAAGCCACATTCACACGTGTATACTATCAGTTAAAATTTTAACGCTTAATATTATTAACAATATATTAATATATACTTTGAATAAATTAAAATTGCAATGGTAGTTGTGCGCGGTTAGAATGGTGCCGTTCGAACGGAGCGGACACGAGCCTTAGTTTAATGACCACCTAGTAGCATTTATTGTTGAAATCACGGATGCTCCAATGAGTAATGTCGCGATTTCTTCCAAAGATTTCTAAAAAATCCTTTTCGTTGCTTCTGTCCTGGATGGTCTTCACCTGCAGAAAAAAAGAAAGTAAGTAACATTTAATCATACAATGTAACCTTGGACAGGACGTAATATCCATAATAGGTAAGACTTCTATGAAACTTATAATTAGATACATCAATCAACGTAGGTATTGCGATAAGTATAGTTTGATCTTGGCAGTATCATAAGGTCACTCGTAACTATAACCATTAACTAAAATGCATTTGTGTCACTATGTAAGGTCTTGTTAGTAATTAGCAACTAATTACAATAATATGTAGGTTAATATACGAATAATGTTAAAAAATAATTGTGATAGCAATTTTTTTTATAAGGACCGTTTTATTAGTTCCCTCTGCACCAAAAATTCCAATAAAATAGCGAGAGAATAGCTAGAGAAGAGAAAATTAAAAATTAATTTATAAATATAAAATACGTGATTTTTTGCGATGAAGTAAGAGAGCGTGCCGTTAGTAGGGCAACTAAGAATAGATCGGTTAGAAGATATTTTCCAGCGCGCGTCCCAAATGTTTTGCGTGCTGCCAAAAATAGACCTCATCATGATCTCGACATATGATGCCGGTACAAAGATCAACTATTATGGTGTATTATCATGCAAAACTCTTCAATGAAAATATTAAATAATATTAATCTTTTAGTAAATACCTATAGTAGATATACTTTAAGCGTTGTGATTTTAATAGTAGGCTATCCAATGGAAAATTCCCACAATTCTATGGCGTAAAATGAGAGAAACTCATAGCAACAGTTTTTAAAAAATCGAAATTCATCATGATTTGTAGTATTAAAAGCAAACAGACAGTGTGCTCATCTATTTATAGCATGCGCAGAGGAGGCCCGTCGCATCGCATTCAAGTTCATTGCCTAGACTACCCGCAAAGATCGAGTTCTTATATTGATTTGATTTGTTATATTAGTTAGATCTGAACATTTAGGTTCATACTTCAATGAAATAAGTATTTCTTATTCTTAATTTTGTGCTTATACATATAAGCGTGTACAAGCGAATTTGTACAAAAGTTAGATATTATGTAACTTCTACATTTTTAAATGCTGTAGGGTCGCGCAGTAATATGTGGCAAGTACAATCAAATGGTAGGTAAAAAATGAAGACACCGGATCTACTATGGAGCCAATGCTTTCGTTCTCAGAATACTAACGAGACAGTATTGATCGCATAAGGAAGACAAGTTTTATCTCTACTCTCTAGTCAGGCGTTCGCGTTAGTTATAAAATTATCACTTCAAACAATTTTCTTTTGCGTGATTGATATAATATTATGGAGATAAATATTGGCGAAAAAGATTTTTAAAATAGGCACATGGATTTTAATATTGTTTAGTAATTTGAAGTCAGGTATTATTTTTGTAATTATATTATTAAGATAAAATATTTAATGATTACAATTAAGTGTCTAATCGGGTCACGAAGATCGCGATGGGGAAGTTTATAGGGATATATAGGGCTGGCAGGGGTAGGGGAGGGCGGTAGGGTGGGGGGTGCAGGGTTCGTCGACTCGCCGGTGAAGGGCAGCGAGGTCGGTGCGTTCGCTTTCGACGGCGCGCGATGGCGACGCGGCGCGCCGGGTGCCATGTATTGATCCCGCAGCCTCCGCTCTCCCGCACCGACTGTTCCTCCTGGCTCCATATTCTACTATGCTCTCAGCTTACCGTTAAATAATTCCCCACAATAGAATACGCTGCGAACTCACCAGACAGACTGTCGCATTTTATACAAACATTGAAGCCATACTATACCAAGATTAAAAGTTAGTTTTAAACTTTTAACACGGAATAATAATTACTTATAATTTCATAGCGATTTCTTTTCACCATTTTGTTAAAACAGGTTAAACCAATTAAATTTTTTATTTTAATTAATATGGTTGTACTTACTCGATATTTGAATAAATGAAACGAGAAATTTTTGTTAAGAATATTTTTTATATAAACAAATAATCCTAGCGGTCAATGATCGCATGACATTGATATTTCGATAAAGCTTTAATGTTAGTGACATTGAACTCGTGAATTGTATCGTCGCTGTGATTAATTTAATTAGATACTTAATATAGAATAATAAATTACTATTCGTTTGTTTTAATAAGTACTCATACTAAAAATAATATACAGTAGCTTTTTTAAATAATGACAGTGTGTTTTACAGCTTCAGGAATGTAAAAATCAGGCTTTATAACAATGCTTATGCCTGGATTATTCACAAAAAAAGTTTTTTCGTTATCCTAGAGTCCGGACGAAATATGAATAGAGGTGTATGTATAAAAAAATTAGTAATGAAAAATTTTCTTAAAAAAATAAATAAATAAATAATAGAATGTCTAACATGATATTGTATTTTGTTATAATATTATGTGGAACATGATTGTTGCATGTACCTAGTTACTACTTTACCCACATTAGTGTAGGACTTTACTTGACTTCACTTACTTCTTCGATTGTTGCCCAATAAATTCTAAGCTAATATACATTGGGATATAATTCCTAGCCTAGGACATATTCAAAATATTTGAATTTATATTTGTATGCGATCTATCTAATTAAACAAATGTCATATTTTACAGTATCTTTCTAAATATATCCTTAGTAACAAATTTTACTAATCGGCTACATGTTAAGAAGTTTTAATATTTTCTGCTCTACATAGCGCCGAGTAGATCAACAATAATTTTCGTTTTTGGTGTGTTCAATGTAGACAATTAAATCTTAGAAGCACATGAGTTGTGGGCAAGTGAGAAAAGAGAAGTGCACTAATTAACTAAAGAGAAAGCCAAATTACCTCGAGCGAGAATCGAGACTAATGGATGTTAAGAGCTAAAATCATGAAATCTAAATTCTAATATATGAAAATTTATGAAACAGAATATAATTTCATATATAAAAGAAATAGTAATTAATGTTTGTGCATTTTTATATTTTAAGTTAGTTGATAGTTAAGTAGGTAGATGATATAATAAAAACCGTTCACTGAATTTATGGTTCGTTCTTAAAAATTTGATTCTGTTAGGAATTTTTCTTCAGGAATTTTCCTTCTGAAACCAGTATCGGTAAAGCTCTTGGTCTTTGTAAAGTGCAGTCTAGGCGTTGTCTCTTTTATGAAATTTAAATTATTTCGCGTCGGCAACCTTTCACTCCTTACCTCGATGATAGTAGGTACATATATTACGTAAACACTAAACATTACATGTAAACTACCTAATCTAAAATTGTAATGAGAGAAATAATTTTGCTTTCGATTTTCGTATCTTTCGTTGTAATTATACTTGTCGTTCAATAGAACAAAAATATTTAAGATAAGTAAGCCAAAACTCAAAGTGACCATGGGCTGTTATCAAGAGCTGACTCACTTTCGTTTACTAATGAGGTCGTCAAAATCGAACTACATTCTTTGGATAAAGCATTTTTCGTATAGGGTATGTCACATTGATTGCAGGAAAATAATAATTTTGAGTGATTCATCTAAAATAAGATGACGCATATCTATTAATGTCTACCCAGAATTGCTCAGATTAGGTACTTGCGAATTCAGCGCGTTATTAAAAAATATATAACTATTAAAACTTTATTAAAATATTTCTGAAATTTCCGCTACTGCAAAATGAATTATTAATTGTAGACAAGTGGGTTCAATGTACTTTTGGACGAGAATGTAGGTAGGTATAGCATCAGCAATAGCGGTCAGTCATTACTCCTATCAATATTTTACTGCATTATTTATCTGACAGTCTTATCTTTTTATAACTACATATTGATCACTGTTATATATACATATATTTCTTGTAACGAGAACTTTTATTAATAAAAAAAAAAAACACTAATTTACAGCGCACTGCATTAATTATTGTTCAAACTGAATACATTTTTAATAAACATACATGGGCAAAAAGGTAAAATTTATGTGGATCACATGTTAAAAAACAAAACAAGCGTCGTTGCTAATTTCTCTATTCGTTTTGTTTTTTTTGTAAATAAAAAATATTTTAGTTGATGATGGTAGAAGATATAATATGTACATTATAATTTATATTACATAAGTTACATCGTATTCAAGGGCATTTCCTAGAAGCAATAATTAATAAATTCTTACATCACCGCCAAATGATTTCGAATGAATGAAAATCTAATTGAAAAACTATACCACATGTTTACTATCTCAATAAGTATTTCATGTGGCATTTTCCTGGACCAGGTCCAAATGGCAGGAGCAGTGTAAATGTTTACTAGGCGTTGCTAGTTATGCCAGAAATAAACGGGAAACCATGTTGCTGAGGTAAAATTATGTGAAAAGTAGTTAGTTATTTGTATATTAAAATTTTACTGATGTTTCGTGGTGCAAAAGCAAAGAAAATTCCGCTCTATTATTTTTTGTTTATTATAGGTCAATGGTTAAAATTGGATAATGCTCATATTTCAATGTTCATGATGCTTTATTTAGTAAGTGATTATTGCAATTTTACTGTTATCGTTAAGTCGAGTCGGTCATTGACCCGCAAGCCGATAGACTTTTGTGATGTATAAACTTAGGCATAGCCTTTTTTTCAGTTGAAACTGTATCTAAAAATTATTTGGTGGTTATTTAAACGAATGACGCTGCAGTTTTGGTACTGTACCGTAACTCGTAAGTTATTAATTATATTATCAACATTGTATGCATTTTCATATAAATATCTACTCAACAACTCATATAATAATGCAGAATTTTACTGAAACTATTTTAGGTATAATGAAGATTACAAGAACAATGTTTCGAATATTTATTAATTCACGAAGAAATTTCGACAGAACAGGTTAGTTTAATATCGTGTACATTAAGATAACCTATTTTGTAAACTACATACATATTATAAAATTATATTTTCAATTACCGAAGATAAAGACAAGACCAAGGGACAAAGATAATATTAAAAACCGTTTTTCATGTTATACTGCTCACAGGTATTTGTTCTAAATACTTCACCTCATCATAAAGAGCCATTTCAATTAATAATTACTGGACGCAAGCTTGGTGCTTCAAACTATATAATATGGACTCTTACCAATTAGCCAGCTGTCCTTTTGACTCACAAGGGAACGCCATACTATAACGTCATTTAATAACTGCTTACATCCATTTGAAAATTACTTTTATTATTGTCAGGCTATTCAATGAAAGCCCATGAGGCATTTCTTTTTGAGTCAAATTGCAGTCTGTTAATAATTATTATTTATAAAATATGTTTTATAAGTACAATGGTTTTATGAGTCCAATGATCCTTTTGATACAATAGTTGTTTTAAGTTTGGCCTATGTTATTAATTCGACTGACAGCGTTATTATGAAACAATGGTCATACCGAGATAGCGCTACTGGACCACGTACAAAAATAAATAATGACTCATTAAGTAATTTGAACGATTTTACAACTACCCAATTACTTTTTGAAAATTCACCGATTATACTGAATATATTATGTCATATGTGGTATTAGGTACCCTCAATAATTGTCAGTTTTCTTTCATAGATTTCAAAGGCAGCATTTTTTAATTTCTTTATATTCTTTATATTCGAATAAATGATTCTTTCTTTCTAAAAGCAAATCTCGATTGCAATTTTTTTGTAAAGCGGTTCTTGGTATATACCAGGTACTGCAGTAACTATGTACCTACCAAGAACTGACTTATCAATATAGGTCCATAACGGTGAGTCGTCAGATTTGTTTTTAAATGTGAACATTCCACTACATATCTAAATGTTGTTTTCATTGATATGTCACGTACGCGGTACGACGATATGCTGACACAAAGCATCAACGTCCCATTATCATATCAGCTGGGCGTCAGGAATCAGGATTCCTTTGTCTACACAATAGTAATTTATGCGTGAGTATTTTTCAATCCGACAGGTTTGGCCATTTCTTATATCATATTGTATGATAATATATTCAAAATTATTTATATTAAATAATTAACGATGTTTTAAATCGACTCTACATAAATCTATTTCCTTTCTTTATTGTGATCGCTTATAAACAGTGGAATCTACATAACCGTCGACCGTGTAATGTAAACTATTTAAAGCTCCCGTTCATTGTTTAGTATATCTCTTGCCTCGTATCACGGGAAATGATTTATTAATATTTATGGACAATAATCGTCGAGAGCGGATTGATATATTTACAGATCATTAAACAAGTTTAATTTATGAGTGCTAGTGTGGTAATGACAGCGAAGAAGATATCGGACGTTGAGTATCGGATTGAAGGGAAAAATTCCAATTTCCGCAAAATTGTGTGGAGCGGGCAGTCGTATAGAGCTGCCACCCCTGCAGAGCGGGGTGTGGGGTGAAGGGTGCGGGGTGCGGGGCGCGAGGCGAGCGGCGTGCGGGGGAGCGCGGGTCGGGTGCGGCTGGCGGTGCGTCGGGACTATAGTTGTAAAAAACCCGTTAGCTACCGTTATTTAACTAAATTTTTGGTTAGCTACCCATAAAGTGCGGTAAATAACGGTTAGTTATCCGACTGCGACCTATAAAAATGGTACTGTGTTTTGTTTTTTTGTAAGTCACTTAACGTAAACTAAACACAATTTAAGTATCTAAAATATTCATACTACAAACCTATACCTATAATAAATAACATAACATAAACGACTGATACCTACCTACTATACATATTGATTAAAATAGATTCTTTAATCATTGCAACATATTAATTATGAAATAAATAGCCTAAAAACGATAACCTTTCATCATCTCATGCTGCCGGCGCGCAACCTCCCCCCGCCCCCGGTTATTAACGGTTAATTAACCGTTAATAACGAAAAATGCATTTTTAACCGCACGGTTAAAATCGTTAATAACCGGCTTTACATCTATGGTCGGGACTCGGGGTGAATAGCGTGTGGGGTGGCCGCGGCTGCGCGCGCCGAGCCAACCCTCCGGAGCCGAGACGCAGCATGTGTGCGACACCGACCTCCTCCCGCAACCCTCGCAGTGGAAACGGAGCGATCATTAAGCGCCCATTCACGCTGCTATACCGCCTCTATTATGGCATCTAACAGGTTAAAGGTTTCACGAGACACGATGGCTCATCATCCATTGTTGGCAGTTTATTCTTAATATAAAATGCTCACCGTTTGCTGAGCGAGCTGCAGGTGAAGTTGCCTCCTTGTTTCGAGTGTTTTCCTTTTCCTTCCCATTGTTTCCTTAAACAAATAAGAATTATTGTTGAGTATAAAGATCATCTTCAATAGTTGCTCGTTTACTGTATTTAAATAATTATTATGTAACCTGATGCATAAAATGATCATAGTAATAGACAACAAAGTTGGACTTAAAGTTTTGTTTTGAAATAAAAACAAAAATAAAAATATTTTTAGTTGGTAGGTATATACTAAATAGTAAATAGGTATGATTCAAAGGATCTTTGGGATGTTAAAAATTTGTATCATACTTAAATGTTCACAGAGTAATTTCAGTCCTTCTAATATTATGTTATTTCTTTAAAGTTCTGACTTATCCTTATAATATGTAATTTTATACTCGTAGTTTTGAGCCTTAGTAAGTACCTACATACCCAAAAATTCTATCGATAAAATGCAACTTTCCATTTATCTTTCGATTTTACAGAAAGATATGGCAGATACAGTTCTTTATCTAATCTATAGTGATGTAATAAAAGTGTAAAAATGATTTTTAAAACATATGTAAGTAAAAAAGACATTTAAATGTAATCAATCGAGAAAATGTTGGTCGTGTGATATTGTATATAGTTTTGTTAGGACTTGTTTTATATCAATATCGGCCGGAAATATCTCGATACGGACTACAGATAGAGGTCTGAGGTGGGAGGCAGTTGGTCGCAGAGCGTTCCCTGAAGGATCCTTTTTGCGGCGGCCGCCCGTCGGACCGGTTAGCGAGCGTTCAACCCGGCAGACCATTCGCAAAACACCGCACAATTTTTAACAATACGCCGGACCTTCGCATATAGATGCATACGGTGGTATTTTATCTCAGTACTAACCGGCTTCAATATAAAATATAAAACTGATGCCTGTATTATCGTCGCTAGGTAAAATATGCAGATGTTTAACATGATTCTCTTACCATTTTATATTCTGATATTTTAAGTAGGTAACATTTTAGTTAAATATGTGAGTCTATCACATACAGATATACATACTACATATTGTTTTACTGCATTGACTCCTTACGATTGTTCATCGGACGCGGACGAACCGACCTTGGCAGTGGCGTTGACTCTCGCACGGCCTCAAATCGTATCTAACTATCTAACCGTCGACGCGGCCATACTCGACAAGTATGACTTCACATGAGTATCCGCCATGTGTACGATAGACCCCAACATTAGACATATACCAGATGTGGCGACAAACCGAATTGCGAATCTCGCTAATAATATCTGATAGTCATCGCTCGATCATCGCTTTGTTTTAGGGCCGTTGTAATTGTATTTTGGAAACGATTTATTCAACAACAGGAAAAATCGTTTTAAGACTATTTAAACACATTGTATTCAGTTTACATGCGATTTATCGACAGTGGAAAAGGACAATAACTATGGCAATGTTATTTTTAGAATTGACACAAGTGATATCTTGACTCTTGTTTAGGGGACCGATTTTAATTAGTCTGCAAATGGTTTAATAATAAATAGAATGTTTTCCTTTAAAACGCAAACAATGGATACTGTTTCGTTATACGACTAGTAACTGATTTAGTTAGGTACTTCACTGATGTGAATACCTACTGTATGTGTGTACAGGTGGATTTAAATAACATATGGGCAACGTCCTTGTATTAAAACTAATTGCATGTGTACAGTGTATGGTATAGAGTTCACACACGTATTCCAAGATTTTTAAACTAAAACACTAGCAATTTAAAATTATAAAGACTAACCATATATGGTTAACAGCTTGCTATAAACTACCTAGGTAGTCTTGACTGACTTACATAAAGCAGCCCGGCATGAATCATGTGAAGGCATAGAATATAGATCAACTCATTACCTTGTTACTTATCAAATATACGTATGAAATATATAACAGACACGTGTTATCTTACGGAATTTAAGTCGCATATTACACTCTTTTAGTTGCTGTTCCTGCTGTTCTTTAGAAGACAATTAACGTACGGGTTTGACATGCTTTTATGAGACAAGTTGAATATAAGTGACATGACAAAAGAACGAGCTTTAAGTCAAGCATGGCGCCGAGATGTATTGAATTACTACGTGGCCTTACTCGAGTGTGCTTGCTGTGTGCCGTACAAAAGGACAACTATATTATGATACAAACAACTCAACTTTAGTAATATCGAGCGGAGTGTCTATACATTTCTAAAGTAAAGGGTTGCGTACAAACAATTTTATATTCCAGGTCCATTCATTAAATTTTATAAATCGACGATTCATAATATTTAAATAAGTTTACAATTATTTAAACAGATCATATAACTTTTCATTTTAACATTAAGATTAAGATACCTTAAGATATTTAACATTAAGATACCTTACATTTCATCTTGTCTTTAATTTTTTATCATGACTGTACAGTGTACAGTGCCATATGGCTTTGATGGTTGTCGTCAAAGTCGTGCACATGACCATAAAAGCTTTTAGGTTATACGACTATAAATGTAGTATGTCTGTATTAAAGCAGTTTTATGAAACGAACAACTGTTTGGTTATCAAAATGACGCCATCATTCTACCTTAACATATTCGAGTACACGAAGCCATAATTACAAATGGTTTGTCGTCCTTGAACCTGATATTTTGATTCAAATATTACATAATGTAGACTGAATATAAGAAAATATATATAATACTGATTCAACAGTCTTTAAGTTGCATTAGTGAAAGCATTAAAGTATTTTTGAAATGGACACTAACTATACAATCATATCGTATCGTAATGTGAAAAATAACATTTGCAAATATAGTGGATGTATCATCGACCGGATATAGTCGTAGATTTGGTCGAAGGCGGATGTGTCGCCATTTGCATGCGTGGCGTGGTTTCGACGACAATGCGCAGAAGGGATCAGGATCGGAATATTCAATGCAAGCGAACAAGTTAAAATTTTTCGTAATAAATTCAATAAAATGTAGTCAACTAAGAAATTTGATCATGATGACCGTGCGTAAAGCCAGTACGGAAAATTTAATCTCAAGAAAAAGAAACAAATTATGCAAAGATTTTCATTTAATTGTTAATTTTCTCTTTTTAAAAATAAACGACATAAAAATCTTAAAAAGAAGCTTGAACACCTTATCAAACGGAAAGTAGATAAGAGATCGTATTTCCGTTTTTACAGCTTCCCTTGATAATTTGTATTTAAACTAAAACTTAGATATCATTTAATATTTACTGTGTTCAAAATATAGAGCTAACAAATTGGTCTTCTCGATTGGGTTGATTACATACGCAAAAGATTACTGGTTTTATCTGCGAGATATGATGGTTATATCAATTTTGTTATCACCATCGGATATGAACAAAGGAAAGTAAAAGGCGTGTAGTTATAGCGATAACTGCAACTTATTACTCCTGTTGGAAGGTAATAACCTATTTAATTGATTGAATTGATGATTTGTATAAGTGTTTAGTGTTCCAACAGAACTGTACTTAACGTAAAGATACTTTAGCTTTATTTATGTCACAGGACAAGAACACTTGCAAATAAGCCATCTCTTTGAATTCCATGAAATATATTTTGGCTCGGGTCCAAAAAAGAGATATATAAACACGATACTTCATTTAAGAAACGATAATTTTAGGTTATCTAACAAATGGGTTGTTTTATGTTCCTTGGTACACAACAAGGTCGGAGTATGTGTGTCTAGGTGAGAAGCGATTTATTTCTCCTATCGGAGAGATAGCAGTTAGGTCATATGTAGGGCGCTGGTACGGCCATGTCGGCCTCAAAGCCTGACCGGTTGCCATCTTTGGCAGAGACCGGTTTCGTCAGCATACGGGCACTTCGAACGTAACAGTATATTCTTGCTAACATTTATTATCTGAAATCTAGCACGAGATATAGGCACTTTCATGGAAGTATAAATCAGCAATACCAGCGTTCCTAGTAAATTTTACGCGGGCAATAAACAAATGAGTCAAATGGAATACATCTATTACTTCGGCGAGTTCCGCGATAGTATTAAATATTAATCAGTGGATATAGGTGTAAAGGCATACTCCCTCGCGTTGAAACTTGGTGAGTCAGAGCGCAGCCGACGGTTGCCGTCATGTAGGGCGAACGGTTGGCGTCGTCTGAATCATTGCACGCCATACTATTATGCACATATTGATGCCGCAGGTAACAGAATCGCTATTGTATGCTAGATGCCATTGTGCAGCCAAACTTTTGAGGTCCCCTAACCGATTGTTAGCGCCTTATTGTTATACTGTTCAATAGGTCGAATGTGTAGGTTTATTCGAGATTGGAACAATAATAATATCAATATGAGCATACAGATGATTGTTTAAAGAGTTCAATTTAAATTAATAGCAACATAAATAAAATTAGGTTCATAAGCACTGCTTCAGTCGAAACTCATTAGTGTGATTATTTTTAAAAGGAAGTTCGTTTATCTGGTGATACATAATTATTGTACACAGTATTAATATCCTGTTATTATTTATTGAATTTTATCCTGAACGCTCGGTTTAACGGCAAATAAATAATTTATGTTTGTGTAGTATTAATAGAATCTTATATCTACAGTAAAATGCAATGTAGTTACCAGTAGCGACATCTAGTGACATCCGAGAAAACTAATCGAGAATTCGTTGAAATTGAATTAAGAAACTACATAATTGAAATTTAAAATCATGCTAAAAATTATACTTTCTCAATTAAAAAAGCTATTTTAAATCTTTTAAAAGTACAAGTAATAGATATAAGTTTTATATGATTTATTTACGTCTAAGTTAAATAGATAATTTTTAATCGTAGTACTTATCATAAGATTTTGCACAGAATATAGTAAAAGATTCTTCATTAAATTGCTTACAAAAATGTAAAGCATTTATATACATATATGATACTAGAGGTCCGCCCCGGCTTCGCCCGTGGCACATATTTCGCAATAAAAGGTAGCCAAATTTCATGCAAATTGGTTCAGTAGTTTAGGCGTGATTGAGTAATAGACAGACAGACAGAGTTACTTTCGCATTTATAATATTAGTATGGATTATAACAACAATAAGCTTCAAGAGAATATAAAAATTGTGTAATTCTCATCTCATATGGAAGAGCTCTAGAGTAAGCTCTGGAGAGGTAGAGAGATATTCAAATATGTTTTTTAAATCGTTAAATCTATTTTGTACTACTTGGTATATTGATGTAGTTAAGTAGTTTGTACTTAAAAAATACATTCTTTGACATGGTAAATAAATTCTGTAAAAAGCTTTTGATTTGACTTAAACATAGCATTTATGTTGTTGTAAAAATAGTAATAATTATTCTGGAGCATGAACACTGTTTTAGGACACATTACTATTCATTTAAATTTATCTTCGGTATATTAATACGTAAACAAGTATTAACACTGATAGCACATACATATTTCATATCAAGTTTGATTTATTCGTAATTATATTTAGACCATTTAATAATTTTATTAGTACTTTAACTCACAGTCGGAGATCAGTAGGCGTTTTGTTTATTTTATAAGACTAGCAGATGCCACTGATGACGTGGCTTTGACGTCATATTATATTTATGTTAATTTGGGCAAGTAATTAGCAGAGGAAACAAAAAACGCGTTGAGCAAAATAACGTAATGAAAGTCATAGTTATTATTACAGGCTTAGATAAGTAAGATTTTTTTGACAGAGCTACATATTTTCAATTCTATAAATAACAATTATTTCTACAAGAGCAGGAAAACCACATAATTTATAAACCAACTACATGGCAACAATAGGTTACAGGCATTTATATTCCCAGATAGGTAATAACAAAACAAATACAATGAAACCTGGTTAAGAGAGACTCTGACTGAAGAGTCCAGCAAATTTGTCACACTTATAGAGATATTCTACTTACCAACGGTTTCAGGTATCCAGGTAGAAATAAATATTTGTCTTATTTACAGCGGTTTTATATAATTGAATAAAATAATGAACATAAAAACTGTATACGAGTTGAAAAGCAGTCATTCTATACAATAATATAACAAATCGTGATAAATCTATCGAGGAATAAATTTTTCATCAATTCTTGATTAGGTGAGTTTAATATCAGAATTTACCAATTAATAATTATCGGTTATTTTGCATTGCTATGTTACGCGTAGACTTTTCTGTTCATTAGAATATCTATCAGTAGGAAATTCACTAGATAATGTGTTTCTTGCGGAACTTGTTAGGTATTCAAGATGGTAATTAATGGTGTATCCTGTTTACTGACAAAGCGCAATGATAGTTTTCTTTAACATAATGAATCACAAACTATCAACAATACCAATTGAGCTAAAACCATAAAGCAAATGTATGTTTGTCCTTCTTTCCCGTCGCAAAGACTTTTGGTATTTAGCTTCCCAACTATTAGGCTGTTACAGGCTACCGCGGATAAATATCTTATATCCATGGGAATTATCTTTGCCTGCACGGGCGAAGTCGCGCGTGGAAAGATAGTAAATTATAGGGCAACTAACCTTTTCGTATTAGTAAGCTCGTGACCCTCCGTAGAGCCTCTCTGGGTGATTTTTGAAAGAATTTAGGCGTTAAATTTGGCGGTAAAGTGAGAGGCTTGCGGGCCCCCGAATTATCCCACGCTACAGGATGGTCAGCCGCCATTTTTGATGATGCTGAGATTCTGTCCAGATGTTCGATTGATGCCGGCCTGTTAAAATAAATAGGTAATAATAAATTTGAAACTTAAAGCATAGGTAATTACAATTAGGTAGTGTGAGTTTCTAGCTCGTTATAATTTGTTTTTTTTTTATAATTTGTTTGTTTGTTGTTGTTGTGGCGTAGTAATCATTGTTCAATAGTGCTTCTGAGAGTGCAAATAATTGAATGAATTGGGTATTGAGTGCCTTACCGGTGCCTTTGCCGTGGGTACCAGCCTCTCGGCGGACCACCCAGTCTCAGAAGATCAGCGCCCGTGCACACGCCGGTTGCACCCATCACGGATCCTCGACCATAACCACCCAGTGTCGCACTACTTCCTATATAAATAAACATACATTTGAATGATTTTGAACTGCCAAAAAGGAGAGGTTCGTCTGTAATCTGTACGCATGTGTGTGTTTATGTATTTTCCAGTATTTTCTCTCATAAATTGTTTCTATATTTTCTATGTATATAATATATATATTTCTTATTTGTATAGGTAAGTTCTCTTCTTTTATTGTTAGTCATCATTGTTTGTTCACTTTTTCCGTGTTCAAAGGCTTTCCAACTAAGGATGATTTATTATAAATTATTCAGTGACGCATGAATGATAGGGATCTGAAGCAGTTACCGAGCAGTACATGAAAAGAATTTGTAATAGTCTAAGAATAAATTAGTAACGTAAATACTGAACGCTTGCCATAGCCCATTTTTGTATTGATTATTATCAAATGATTCTTATTTTCATATGAATCTCTTTCAGCTTTTACGACTAAATATTAAAAGCTATCTGTGCAAAGAATTTTATCCCATATTGCAACCCTTTGGGATGGACTGCTTGGATTATTGAAAAAAAAAATTGTCAGATACAGGGTCAAACCCTGTATCTCCAACTAAATCAAAACCCAAGCTGCAGTTTAGCCGTGAAAGCGTCATAGAAAGAAAAAAACGACAGACAATTTCGCATTTATAACATGAATGGGGAAGAATGGATATAACTTTATACGAATATATTTATTTAAATCTGTAAATACTTTGAATTACTATGTTAGATTGTGTGTTATTGTTGTTACTGTAACTGAAACTATCTCCACCATAGAAATCTAAATAACAAGACACTAGAAGTCGTAAGCGCGCGTGACCTTGTCGCCACTCAGGTGACTTTCACATCACCAGTGTGTTCGTCACAGTTCAGTTGCTATGGAGACGTATGTGTGTAAACATGGTGTGTTTCAGCATTTCCCATTGCGGAAATTCTTCCACAAGTTGTAATTATACTAATAAAGGAATAACATTTCATCGGTAAATATTTTTTTTTAGAAATAATGCCGTTTTTCCTTAAAATTATAGAATATTTACAAGTATTACGAGTGTCACCATAGTAATCTAAATAACAATGAATGACACAGTTTCAACCTTATTGGAGCAAAAAGAAACAAAACGTCTCATATACTTAGGGATGTTATTCTAAAATAAACCGTAAATTCGTGCGTTAGGATACATATTAAAAAGCTTAATTTAATATTTAAGTTAGTTTTCACTAAAATCAAGTTGTCCAATAAAAGGCATAGTTTACTTGTGTGTATTGTTTAGCTATCGGTTTAAATGTGTTGATTTTGGCGACAGCGGTTTTCATACGAATTATGACATTATAGCACTTCTATGTGTCTTGTTATTTAGATTTCTATGATCTCCACACTATTCTAGTGATTATTTTTATACTTAATTGAGATGGTATCAAAGTTAAAATGCTGCAACACATAGAAATCTAAATAACAAGACACATAGAAGTGCTATAATGTCATAATTCGTATGAAAACCGCTGTCGCCAAAATCAACACATTTAAACCGATAGCTAAACAATACACACAAGTAAACTATGCCTTTTATTGGACAACTTGATTTTAGTGAAAACTAACTTAAATATTAAATTAAGCTTTTTAATATGTATCCTAACGCACGAATTTACGGTTTATTTTAGAATAACATCCCTAAGTATATGAGACGTTTTGTTTCTTTTTGCTCCAATAAGGTTGAAACTGTGTCATTCATTGTTATTTCGATTACTATGGTGACACTCGTAATACTTGTAAATTTTCTATAATTTTAAGGAAAAACGGCATTATTTCTAAAAAAAAATATTTACCGATGAAATATTATTCCTTTATTAGTATAATTACAACTTGTGGAAGAATTTCCTCAATGGGAAATGCTGAAACACACCATGTTTACACACATACGTCTCCATAGCAACTGAACTGTGACGAACACACTGGTGATGTGAAAGTCACCTGAGTGGCGACAAGGTCACGCGCGCTTACGACTTCTAGTGTCTTGTTATTTAGATTTCTATGGCTGCAACACATGTACGTCCTTCTGTTGCGTAAACAGCTGGTGGTACATAAGTAATTTAGACAATACTGACCTATAGTTTGCATGGAATTCATTGTGTTATTTCTAGGTGGTCCAGTGGAATTTCTAGGTGGTGTGCGGGGTACATCACAGCCACGCGCAAATACAGGCGTCTCCGGTAGGCTTGCCGACGTTTGCAGCTGTCCTCGACCAGAAACTTCACGGTTCTGTCTCTGTAATGTGCGGCGACGTGCCCCACTAGCACCGGTATCTAGAGGAATAAAAGTTTATCTGTTAAGATATTTTATTTTACCTCTTTAACATTAAATCAATAATAATAAGCAATTGATTTTTATGTAAAGAGTAAAAGAGAGAGTCGCATACATTATTATACTTATGATATCTTTGAAGTTTTAATTAATTTTACAGGAAATGTATACTATAATTTCTAAAATCGCTCAGATATGAGTAAAATAAATTATATTAGACCCATTCCTGGGATATTTATGCATTTCCTAAATAGTAAACGGAAAAGTATTTAGTTAGTGTAAAAATAGGTACACGAGGAGCGAAGCGACGCGATTTAGCCCATTGAATGCCTAATAATTAAAAAACTCTTCTTCTAATCTTGATGTTTTTATTCTTTGTTTTTTATTTATTTTATTCACAGCAGCAGAATTCCTAGTAAATGTATATTGCGCATATAAATAAATAAATAAATCTATACTTATAATAAATCTGTAGAGAGGCCAATTCTGTACATGAAATATATTTAAAAAAATCTATGAAGGGGTGATAAGGGATCGCTACTGATGCCAAAAATGCAATCAGTAAAATTTTTGTCTGTCTGTCTGTCTGTCTGTCTGTATATTCGTTATAGAAACAAAAACTACGCGACGGATTTTAACCAAATTTGGCACAATTATTCTTCATAATCCTGGGCAGGTAAAAGAATCATGTAAATCGGTGTAGAAACACCAAAGTTATACATGAAAACGCGCATATCATCGCGCGTGAATACAGAATCATGCCATAAGGATTATTTTTGTGTATCAGTTGCCGCGTCCGACGCGCTTCGCGGCGGGAGCTATAAAAGGCGGCGGGTCTGCAGTCTGCACCCGTTTCGCGTTGTCACGGCATCACGTGTGAACGGCTGAACCGATTTCGATAATTCTTTTCTATTATATTCCTTGAAGTACGAGGATGGTTCTTATGTAGAGAAAACGTAAATATGTACCACGGACGAAGCCGGGGCGGACCGCTAGTATTAAATATTTCTGGAAATTTTTTCACACACGGAACCGGGAACGATCTGATCCCGTACTAAGCTTTCGCTTCTGTTATGGCAACCAGATGGCTGATAAACATACATATGTATATACTTTTTAAATAAATACTTATATATTAACACCCAAACACAGAGCAAACGTCTATATGTTCATTACACAAATATTTGCCCTGGGTGGGAATCGAACCCACATACTCTTTCTTGGAAGGCAGGATCACTACCAACTAAGCCAATCGGTTAGTCATATAATATGTATGTGTATACTATGCATTTTATGTATCAAATTATTTTTAAAATAGCATTTTATACAATATACATTTCCTAGGAGATGTATATATATATATATGTTACATCAGATCTGATTGTCGGTCAAAACCAGTCTGAAACAATAAAGGTGTAGAGACAAAAAATTATCTAATTCAATTTATCTCGATGATCACACGCTTAGGCTTTTATTTATAAAGATTCAAATAGACATGAAAAATCCATTTAAACGAAAATCTAAAGTTTATATTAAATCATAAATGATTTATAAAATATTATTATTTATTGTTTTTTTAAATAATATGCATCATCTTATCACAGTTAGTTACAAGACTTACAAGTATTTTAAAACGTTATTTTTTGGACTACTAGATATTTTCTATTTCCCATTGTATTTCAACACGTTTGGGGGTTGTTTAAAAAATAGTTCTTCGAACTGTCCCATATACTTAGATACCTTACGTTTAGAGGATGATCCTCTACACGTAAAGTAACTTCAAACAAAAAAATAGCCTGTGTTTTAGCATCGGTATTCAACTAATTTTCATCCAAATCATGAAAATGTAAAAGCAGACAAACAGACACATTTTGACGTTTATTATTCTAGTATGGAATAGAAGTGCGAATGCATTTCAGCTATTTAAAAATTAAATAAATAATAATAGAAAATAATATAACTGATTAATAAGAATTGAGGTTCGGAAGTAAATATAGGTTATAGATATTTAGATTTCAGGTACTTATATGAAATAGCAATCACAGGAATACCCACCGGGGTATAACTGGCACCGGCCAGTTATACCACATTTTGTGCCAAATACCAGTCTCACAGAAATAGAATGTTCGGTGGAATTTTCATTTCCAGGGCATAAACATTTTTATTTTTCTCTCAATTGACACCGTTTTAAAATGCATTTATAACGAAGAAATAAACTATGGTAATTGGTACCTATGTGATAATTAATTGTTAAGCACTGGTTTTACTGTTTAGGATTAAGTGTAATGGTTCTTCTAGTCCTTTTTATTGTTAAATTAAATGTAAGTAATTTGATATCATAAATCTTAAATTTGAAAAATTTAAATATAAGTGAAATTTAATAATTTCTTAATTCAAATTTCATTTTAATTTTTCCTCACAAAGTTTTATTCTTGTTATATTCCTATTATGGGATTATGGTAGTGACATATAATCCATACTATAATATTATAAATGCGAAAGTAACTCTGTCTGTCTGTCTGTTACTCAATCACGCCTTAACTACTGAACCAATTTGCATGAAATTTGGTGTAGAGATATTTTGATACCCGAGAAAGGACATAGGATAGGTTTTATCCCGGAAATCCTACGGGAACGGGTTTTTCTTTGAAAACGCGGGCGAAGCCGCGGGCGGAAAGCTAGTGTTATATAAATTAACAAAATGGCGTTCGCATATTAAAATAGGGGGTTGGATTTGTTTTTAGGGTTCCGATCCTTAAATGGAAAAAAAGAAAACCTTATAGGATCACTTTTAAGTCCAGCCGTCTGTCTATCTGTCAAGACCCTTTTTTCAGGAACGTGTGGAGCTATGTAAAAAACAAAAATATAATCCAACGCAATCAAAAGATACAACCGTTAATGCTGAAAATTTTCTGTACGCGAGTCCGACTCGCCCTTGGCAGGTTATTTATTAGCAATAAAGATATCAAATGAAATATCGTAAAATGAAACTAAAAAGTGACCAGCTGTTGTTTTTTCATAATAATTCTTGTATATTTACCTGTTGGTAAAGTTCTTCTATCTGTTGACCCACTTTTAAAGTTACTATTTCGCCTATTTTTGTTGTAACTTGTTTCCATCGATCTCGTTTTTAGACTGTTTGTGGTATCTCTATGTGGAGGTACTGCAGGTGGTTCCGAGGGTCTGCAATATCAAATAAAAATTATTAGGGGTGTTATTAAATGAAGGGCATATATTTTCACAGCATTTGAATCTAGTGGACTCTTAAAACTTTACAAGTGTAGATTAATGAATGCATAATACTGTAAGTTCTGCAGGTAGAGGTGTGGCGTTGTGACCGAGTCTTTTAACGTTTATATTTGAAATATTTTTCGATTATAAAAGTTGTAGTCCGGGATACATCGCCCATTTTTGCAAGTGATTACTATCAAGCTAATTTTTCGTGAGTAGCTTTATTTTGATGAGATGCCCAATAATTTCATGTATGAAACTCTCGATTGTGGTAGCTACCAGAGGAAACAAGGATAAAATATTTTGATTTGATGGTTCTCAAATATTAATTACTAACTGAATGTTTTTTTTTGTTCAATCTCAAGATAATTATCTAAATTAGTCGAAAAAATATTTGTCCTACAAAATCTATGGTTTGATCAAAGAGTCCCCCTTTCCAAAACGAAGTCATCATAAATGATTACTAGCAAGCTGATTTTTTTATTTTTACTTATTTAATACTTATATAATTCAACAGACATATTGTCCTACAAATTGCGTAATAAATATTTGAGAACCGTTAAATCAAAAATTTTTATCCTTGTTACCTCTGTAAGCTACCACAATCGAGAGTTTCGTACATGAAATTATTGGGCATCTCATCAAAATAAAGCTACTCACGAAAAATTAGCTTGATAGTAATCACTTGCAAAAATGGGCGATGTATCCCGGACTATTGGTTCACTTTGTATTTTTTTTTTCGCTAAATTTCTATCTTCTATCTTACAGCTTATCTGCTATCTCCTCCTTTTATTTTAATCAAAGCACAAAGAATATGGGTATGTGCCTAGTAAAAAGGCGGTATTCTTAATTATTTTATACTAGCGACCCGCCCCGGCTTCGCACGGGTGCAATGCTGATACTAAATACACTACAGAAAAACTGTGAACGTTGTATATATAAAAACATAGCGGCCCGCTCCGGCTTCGCACGAGTTAAAATAGATAGCCGGGCGGCCGGCCGGTACCTTAAATGAACAATGTATCCAAGGTATTTAATTGGTTAAGGATTAATGCTGTATTGGTTAAAATCGCATCGAAAATTAGCCATTATTTGTCGTAAAAAGTAAATGACAAAAAAAAGTTATTGTGGGTTATCCATAAGAGATAGACATATACCATCGCGGTCTTTTCTGTAGACCTTTTAAATGTGTATAATACTTAGTACATTATTTTGATAAAACTCGTAGGGTTCAGCCTGCGATTGCAATGTAAGCGGAAAAAATGTAATTTTTTACGACATCACATTAGAAACCTCAAAAATAACAGTACTTCTCCACTATTTAATGGATGTTATTATACATATAAACCTTCCTCTTGAATCACTCTATCTATTAAAAAAAACCGTGTCAAAATCCGTTGCGTAGTTTCAAAGATTTAAGCGTACAAAGGGACATAGGGACATAGGGACAGGGAAAGCGACTTTGTTTTATACTATGTAGTGAAGATTTTAGAATCAAAGTTTCTTATTTATAATAGCGTTAATTTATAACCTTACCTTCTTCTTGACTCCATTGTTGGGGTAGGAAGTGTGTCAGCTTTTTTAACGTGTCTTCTTTCTGTTGGTTGCATTATTTCTGTATATTCATCTTCAACTTCTTGTACAGGGGATGGAGGTAAAGGAGGAAACTTTGGCGATTCAGGTGTTTGTGGCAAAGGTCCTCTTTCATGGCTTAAATTCGGAGAAAGCGGTAATTGATTGTGTCTATATGAATGTTCAACTATTTGTACATTTAACGGGAAATCACCTCCGCTTGACACTGCAGAATCGGATGAGGATGGTTGACCCATTAAATTTACTGGCACATCTTTTGCACTTGTGGATTTGTGCATACTATTAGATCTTCTTCCTGACGATCTATCTCGCCGCTCTATGGATCTTTGATTTTGGATTTCATTATGGCTTGATGATTTCTGTATATCATGCCGCTTTTGTCTCTCTCTAGAACTATAGCGAAAACTGTTTTCTAATATATCTTTAGATACTTCATCACAGTACTCGTCCTTATGAATATTCCAGTCTTTAGGTAAATATGGGGTAAAAAGTTTTTGGTCCCGACCTTGACTTAGTATAGCACTAATATTATTTTCAATTTTTCTTAGGGGAGAAGTTTCGCCACTAGACTCTGGTTCTCCACTTTCTTGATCCTCTTCTTCTTCCACTGTAGTTATCAGCGCTTGTCTACTTGCACTGTTGCTATCTGCCTCTGCCCCCAGTGCTGGTAATGATATTACACGCACTATATTTGGTGGAACTGTTGAGAGCTCGCTTACCATTTCATTACATTCATTTGGAGGAGTTTCTTCAACTTTGCCCTCTTTTATTAATGACTGAATATTATCAAAAGTGGAAGAATATTTTTTAAAATCGGTAAACCTATTTTGTGGCGATAATTTATTTTGAATACCACTACTTTTTGACTCTCTCTTTTCGGGTGTTTTTCTGGCTTTCGGGCTATGGGCAAAGAAGTCTTGATTGATGTATTTATCCTGACTGTTGTTAAGATCCAAACTAAGCCTAGATTTAGGAGATGTTATTTCTTTACTTATTCTAGAATTCGGTGTACATAAGTCTATACTATATCTTGAATTGGGTGTGTTGAGTTCTCGACTCAACCTAGAATTTAAGTCAACGCTATGTCTAGACTGAGGTAAACTTAAATCAGAGCTTGGTCTGGAATTATATGAACCAACTGAACCCGAGCCACTTATTGATATACTAGAACCATCTATAGATTTTTCTGTGCTCCTATTGAGACTATGGCTTTGTGCTAAGTTGTTGGTAATGTTAGTTTTATTGTTAGGACTTTTTGCGAAGCTTGGTAACTGTTTACGATTTTTTCCTTTTCTTATCACGTACGTGCCACACGCAAAGTCATTATTAACTCGGCGGGTTTCTGGTTCAGCATCTGAGGGGGGCGATGCTTGACTATCACATTGAGATAAAGGGGGAGGTGGAGGCCAATATTCTTCACCCCAGTCATCATCTAATCGTTGAGGTATCGAACTTGTACTAGAATGTGATTGATCTCCAGATTTCCTTCTGCGTCTACCTATAACCTGTAAATGTAAATGACAGTCATTAATAACAGTAAATTTATAATCATAAAGTTATTAAACAGGATTTTTATTTACCTTTGTACTTCCTGGAGTAAGAAGAGGATCATCACCATCGAGAGACACTTCCCAAGCTATGGAATTACGTTTCGAAGGTGTATTAGCGGTTGGCGGCGGCGGTGGGAATAACTCTTCTAAGGAATCATCCGAAAAATGCTCGTCGTCATTACTTATATTCGAACCTCTTATCTTACAATTTTCCATAATGTTCTCCGAAGATCCTCTACACACTTCTCTATGTCGCTCCATAGAACCGGCGAGAGTTCGCGGAGGTATTTTTGTTTTTGGGGACAAAATTTCATCGTCAGATCTGCTGTCTCGTTTGTTACCGCTCTTTTTATCTACAAGTTTAATATTGGACGGTGATATTTTATATGTGGGTGAATGTGATTGTCTACTGAATTGTATACTCGGCCCTGGATAAATTGTGACAGGGTGTTCATTATATGGTTTATCATTAAATTCACTTGAAAATCCCATGAACGGGAAAATTGGTGGATTTTCTAGACTAGGTGATTTTTTTACGGTAGGTTGCATTCCATGCCGTGGTGGAAGCCACGCAGGTATGCCATCAGGTTGTGGTGGTCTCGTACCGTGCTGAAGAGAACTAAATTTGAAAGGTGGTACTGATGGTTGTTGTAACTGAAAGTTATTCGAGTCATCCTTATCCCATCCATATGGCCGCTGGTGTCTTGTTTTCGGCTGAAAAGTAAATTTCGGGTTATTTAATTTTTAAAATACAAAAAAAAATACATAAATACATGTAACTACCTATATTTAAAAAACTTACAAATGTTGTCTGAGTAGCTGCAGTTATTCCATTAACGCTAATAATCGAATCTAATTTTTCTTCAGCTTCCCGTCGTTCTACAGAAATTGTTCGTTTTGCTGAATTGCCTGGCGATACTCTGAAAATTGCAACATTATTTATTCGCACGATATAAAGTCTGTACGTACAAACCAAATATGAAATAAAGGGTGATAACTTATTTAATTTTCGACACTTCCTCCAAAAAACATTATTTCTTTGCAACAATACAAGTATGACTAGACTTAATTCATTGAACTATTGAATTAATCGTGGGAGACTTCGCGTCGTTAATATATCGTTAATATGTCGTTAATATACATCAAGTCACGCTTTACGGTTATGATCATGATGATGATGATAAAAGATAATAAAAAAGTCTAAGTATTCATCTAATGTTGCAAATATAATAATTGCTTTGAATTACGTAGGATGGCTAGAATTACGAACCAAACGGAAAAATGAAAAAATTTAAGTAATCTCGAGGATTAATTCAATTCAATTTTAAGACAGTAAATTTATACATATTTGGTAATATTAGATAAAGAAATAAGATTGGGATAATAATATAGTTATTAATTTACTCCTCCACTTTTCTTTTAACTACACATTTATTGTTTTTGTGATGATGATGAATTATTTTAATACTTACTTTGGTAACAACGTTGAAATAATTCTTTCAGCCTCTTCTGGAGGTGGTGGCGAGTGCGGCGAAGGCGGGTCCGGGGGCGACGGCTCCTCACGTTCCTCTGTCGGTCTGAACCCCAGGGCGAACTTCGCTCTGAAAACCATATTCAGAAAATCTAAATAAAAATGTCACTTTTACAAGTTGCATTCGAAATGTGGGATATGAAGAAAACTTGGACGTAACTTCAACTTAATTTTAAAGAAAAATATTACTTTTTTGCAGTGGAATTATTACACTTATAGTTAATTTTAATTATAGTAGCATGAAATCCGTTTAGCAGTTAATGGCAAACTAAACGAACTTTTAACTTCTAAGCTAGCTAGGTAATATTTTTGTGACTAACTCCAGACTAAGTTTAAACAAACATAATAATTATTTTTTATAGTATGGCGGCAATAATATCGCAATGCTGATAATTTTTACAGTACTGCGATTATGAAAAATAATAATGTCGCTATGATCATAATTAATCTGAGGGAGAGTAAACGAGATAAATTTAATTTCCAATAATATTATAATGATTTCCAGTGCGTTCGTCGAGGTCAGATTTTACTTGAATTATTGTCTTTAGGTAAGATCAAGGGTCCCACCCATCCGATTATAATCGACAAGGTCTCTAAAAATTTGCGTAAATACAAACGTTTGCGTCATAAAACGTTTGTTTTTGTCAGTAAATTATGTAATTAAATCGTTGACTGATGCTCATTGAGTAAACATGGAATCGTCAAATTTTTTCAAACATTTTTGTTATAAATTATAATATTGACCTATCATTTATCAGATAATTATGCGCTACAACTTAGAAGGAAGGTATAGGTATAAAGTAAAGCGATCTGCGATACTATTCTTATAGTATTACCACTCCTTCATAATTTGGGAACTTTGCCATTGACGTCATATTGATTTGCGACAAAAAATTGTAGGACCTAGTGTAAGCCGTGCAGCGTGTGCCGCGGACGAACCCGCAGTAAAAATCATTTTCAGTATTTCCATAGCCCATATTAGTGTTAAGTTTCATCCAAATCTGTGAAGTTCTTTCTTCTTCTTCTTTCTGTGTTCTTTCCATCTACTTACAAACATTTATATTACTAGTAGGATTCGTATAAAGCGCTTACCGTCTCCCGTTCATGCTCATGTATCCATCGTCCTCAGACGTGTGCCCGGCGAGCGGCGAGTCGTCGTCGGTGGCCGGCGTGGCGGGCGTGGCTGGCGTCGCTGGGGTCGGCGGCGCGCGCGCCTCCAGCGACCGCGGCTCGCCTTCGTCGTATTCGCTGAGCACCTGGTCTAGCAGCTCCAGAGAACGCTGCACGTCGTCGCACCCTCTGCAATTGATAAGGAAACTATTAATTCATTGTTGATATTGTAAAAGAAAGTTAAAACGAAGATGATTGTTAATTGGATGTATGAATACCCTGAAGATACAAAAACTCTTATAAAATTCTCTTTTAAGATTTGTAGCATGTAGTTACGTAAAATCCGTTTCAATTGTACTAATACTGGAAGAACATTGTTTAAAACGACTCTACATAAAAATAGAGATAACAATTACGAACTAAACGTACCTACTTATAGATCAAAACTAAACGTATAGTAAAGCGATATGAGTAGATATGGTCGAGGTAGTAAATTCTCTAAGATAATGTTAGATTGAACCCATTTCCTTCACGAGGTACATCGGATTTGACCCTAGAACGCTTCCGTTAACTGCACCATTAGACTGAATTAGAAGATAACGATGCAAGCTCCTCCTATCTTCCGCTTTCACTTAATATCTATTAGCGTGATTTTATCTCACTACGATAAATGTTAATAAAACATCCCAACTAGTTTAAATTCATTTGTGCAAATAGTGAAATTGTCTACTTTTTTGGATTGTACTATTTTATTAAACAGTCGATATTCAAAATGTTACATAGCCGAGGTTCACTACTTTGCTAATAATTTTATGCATTAGAATTTAAAGGGAAGTATATTCCCAATACCATTGAAGTGGTTCTAGTGGCTGGCACAAAGCAATCCGCTTGAGCCAAGAGGCGTCCGCTTTCACGCCAACTCTCGATAAGTCCTTATACCAAACAGGGGCGCGATTGTTTTTGTCAATGCATTTCGTTTGTAACTCGGCTATTTGATGAATACTTACTGCGCTTTCTCTTTTATTACTACATACTATTCTGTACTGAATCGATATCCTCAGATCCATTCAGAATTTTATTTTCTTATTATAATCGTACAACATTTAAAGCTAATTTGTTGCCAGCAAGATATTATCGGGAAGATCATGGAAGTTTATCTGCACAGCCATGTGTCCATAAGACCGAGCGATCGGCGATAAAGTCCGTACACCCTTGTTTCTTCCAGATCTTCGTAGCGATCGAGTGGTTCATTAGAGTTCACCTCACTAATGATCTCTGCTGTTTTCAAGCGTGCTCCTTTTGCAGACAGCATAGACTTATTTTCCTCAGACTAATCTTGTCAGGCACGTAGCCGAGAAAACAATTTTCCAATTTATTAAAAGCCAGTTCAACGTAGTGAAACCGGCGATTCGACTCTGTTATTTTCCTAGTCTTTTGAAAAATGGCAGTGTAGGTATTTCGTAGGCACATTGCTTATCAGGAGAAAAATAAAAAAGCTACAAACTTCACAAAGAAAAAATAAACAGTGCAGTGAAATTGTTCTTTGTCTGCTTTGAGTAGGTTATGTCAAATGTTAAAAACAACCCTTAGGTAACACTACTGCGTATGGGGATGAATTTCAAAAGTACGGAATTAAAAGCAAATAGAGGCTATGCAATGAAAGTGTACATGAAATGAAATGTGAAAGACAGATAGTATTCTCGTGGAGCGCGTAAGAGGAAGCCGTATCAGGGAAGCATGGGGTAGGCTCGGCGAAGGTAGGCTGGCGTGTGTATCGCCTATTACATTGTGCCGGCCTGCCACAAAGCAGAGCACTCAGGGTGAGTGCCGCGCCGCGCGCCTGCCTTTGTTTTATTTCACCCACACTCCTTCGCTTTCGAAACTTTTAAGAGCGTCTTTAAATTGCGTTCCTTGTTTTAACTCGCTGGATTTGCGCTGATTAGTTGCTACATGAAGTTCGTTAAAAGTTTCATTTCCGCGGCAATCAAGCGGTTGTAAAGTAAATACGCAATGCGCATGAATTTTTAAATGAAGCGAATGTGTACCTATTGCCTAAATAGTTTTCGAATATTATTCTTGAAAAATAGTATTTTGAGCGTTGCGAAAGATATAAGACGATTTCATATTTCAAGCATCATTCTAATTCAAGTGATGTCTGTTATGCATAGCAATTCATCAGACACTTCATAATATACCTACTTATCACGGTTTCCATCACATAATATTATACCTCATTATAACAATTTAATTTTTTATTTTCCAAAGAATCGTAGTTACGACAAGCAAGAGATACTACGATATATTACGATATAAGAGATTAGACAATAACAATCTATACAATATTTAAGGTCAATTATAACAGATCATTTTAAAAACGTAGGTATAACAAGAAATAATATTGTATGAATAATAAAATGATATCTCAATAAAAATAAACACAATGTAGTAAAAATGTTTATTTTGCATGATCCATAGGGCCCACATCTTGATGCAGTGAGTACTGAGTACGTACTGTTTATGCGGAAATGAGTGCAGCGAGGCGGAAGTGTAAAGCGCCCCCCTTACGCCCGTAATTCAGGGCTACCAACCGTTTATATCCTGTTACTTTAAAATAATAGTAATTTAGAGCTTTAACTTGAATAATTTGATTAAAAATTATCAAATTGAACAAAATAATTAACGCAAGAATATAACTATTGCATTCAAAGTGGGATATCAATTTTGGGGGACTTTTTGAATAATATTTATGAATTAATTATTTCGTCGTAAATATTTCTATTAATAAAAAATTATATTATATACTTTTAAGTTTTATCATAATGTAGTACGCTATACAGAAAATACATTGAAAATAATCTGGTAATGGTCGTTAAAAAGTTTCTTGATCTCTTAAATTATAAAACTATGTCCAAAAAACGCCATCTTTAATAATTAATTAGTGGCAACCCTGTAACGCACCCCGGACGTCGACCCGCAATGTCGAGTTGTACACGCCGCAACCGCCTGAATTGCGTCTTCTTACCAATACAACGCAAAATCTGCGATCAATCAGTAAATGGCTGCGTCGCTTACTTTATGAAGCTTACGCACCTAATAGCGCATGTAGGAACTATGCAGTTGAAAGAACTGGTAAATATTGATAAATCGTGATGATTTCTAATATATTAAATTTTGTGTGCTTAATGGAGTAGTAGGTGCTGTTGCTTATTTACCTACCTATACCTACGATTTGTAAGCGACCCATTTTTCTGTAGGTTATACGTATTATTTGACTACTTTTTCATCAGTTGGATTATTTTTATACATTAAAATCTCAAAAATAATTAGAATACGTTTACAATAAATACTTATTTAATGTTTTATCTAGAGGCCATGTCACAGTGGTCCATAACTAATTTGTAGAGTTCAGTAATATAAAGACAAACTTATAATTTGGTATACCCACGTAAAAACTTTTGATTCAACGCAACAAATTTTTAAATTTCATAAAACTTGGCCAATTAGCTAGCTGAGGTTCCAAGTTTTGTTGATAGAACTGTAGTAAGATTTCTCGGAAGGTCGACTTTTATTTCATTATGTAATGAATGCAAATGCAAATGCCTGCAATGCTCTTCAAATATTCCATCTATCTACCATTACACTAGTGAAATAGGCAAGGTAATGGTATAATGTATTGTATATGAGGTGATGTGATATTAGCAGCATCAAGATATCAAATAATGTTTCGTTAACGACAATGGCAGAACTCTATGTACAATGACCATTGATTAAATAAAATATGCAGATAACGGAAAAAAGATCCTCATCTGGTCATGATTCAGGAAATTAATATCTACAAAACAATAACAGCAACAACTGTGAAAAACATTAAAAAGGTGTATGGTAGAGATACCATTCAATAGAGAAAGAATAATAGAACCGCGTCGGTATTGACTATTCCAGTGTTAAGTTTTCCAAGCACTTAACAACCTTGGTATTATGTTTATATTGATTGAACTTCCAGCCAACTGCCAGACAATTAACTTTGCTATAATCTTACCCGGTCCTAAGAAAGCTTCGAGTACCTGCCAATAGTCGAGGCGTTTGTAACAACACTTTACTGTAACAGGTCTTAAATTATTTTAAGCTTTCAAGCCCTGAAATAAGGTATATATTTAAGTACCTCATATACTTTTATTATCAACTGCAGCGGTTTAAAGCAATTTTGAAAGTCAATATTGAACTTTTCAACTCAAGGGAGCGATGCGTCCCATTGAAATAAATCAAAGATGATAGAGAATAGAGAGAGAACTTTGAGGTTTATGATGATTAATATGTTATAAAAATGTTTGTGTAAATGTAAAAATGTATTTCTTTAGATTAAATTTATTAGAAGCTGTTGGTAGGAAAACTTATTTAAGTTTAGTTGGCAATGTTATTGATGACTTTAGTTTTATAATGTTTTTCACAATCAATTTTCTAAGAAAGCGTCGAGCCTTTTATTATTTCAATATTATTGTATCGATTTATTAAGGTCATTAATTCTGTCTAGAAACCGTAATTGTGTTAAAATGAAGAGAAGATTTGTTTTTTTTATTTAGTAGCCAAGTTTTTTTTATGTAAATCTACAATGGTAGTGGTTAATTCAATGATAATCTTGAATATATTCTATAAAAATCTCAGTTTTACATCAGAATGAAAATTGATTAACTAGTATAGATATATTGAATTGATATCTGCAATATGCCGGTATTTATTATTTGCCATAGTTAAATGAGTAAAGAAACAGATTCTGCTGAATGCAGTAAAATGGCAAACAGTTGCAAAGCGATGCCAGACGACCTCAGATTGGAGGTGTTAATTAAGCAATTAGCGTGGGCTCGCAGCTCGCTTCGATGCACGGCGCGAGGCTCAAGTTGAAGGAATTACTTGATGCAGATCATTTACTAAAATTTACTTAAGGTACTATTTACATATTCACCTCTATCACACCAAAATACCAATTTAACGATAGCGTAACCTAAATTCTCATAAGCAAAGTAATTTATTGCGCATTAACGGTCAGAGCCCAGAGGATGCGAGGGAGAGTACGGTGTACCGTACGCCCTAAATCATTTCCAGACAATCATAGGAATTGTGTGTGTGCGACATTGGGAAGGGCGCGTGGGTAATATCAAATTTTTGTTATATCACCGTGACATTTTCATTTCACGATGAAGAGCAATTTCTCAGTGAAATTTACGTTTTCAGGCAACTGATGTGACATGTGCAAATGAGATTACCATTTACATTTCTTACTTGTTGTGGAGCAATTATAAGGTTAAGTGAGGGTTCGCGATGACATTTCTTTGTGTCAAAATTATACGTTACACCTTTTATAACAAAATTATATCACAACAATTATAATAATATGTATAACTTCAGTGTGTTACATACACAAAATATTATTATCACAAATTATGTAGTTCGTAACGTGTATGGTGTAATGTGTATAAGTAATAAAATTTTAATGACTTAGTTTTTTCAACAATGTTTTAATAAATCATTCAAACACTTCAGAAATAATTCAATGAGTTTTTAAATATATAATGTCTATAAACTCTTTCACACATCACACTTCGCGGTAAAATTAATTTTTTGTGCATCAAAACATTTGATTAAAAACATAATCTTTCATCTTAAAGCTCAGAGAAAGTTTAAAAAATTCCGCAGGATTTATACGACAAGATAGCAAATTTTACTTCATGCAAAACGTAATTAGGTTTCGGGAAGCCGACATTCTCTATCGATCCTAGACTGCGGCTAGACGGCGACGTGCCTATAAAAACTGTGGTTTCATTCACGCTGTTTTTATTATTCTACAAGCATAATAATTTTCATCCATAGTGCAGATTTTAAATAATATTTTACGAGTTCATGTCATACACAGTGTGTACAAATGTTATTTCTTTATGAGCAGTACGTAAAGCATTTGAGTATGAAATGTACGATGTTTGTATTTGATGTGTTTATTTTTTTTGACATATTAAAATAATATTAAATTGCTTGGTTACAAAGTTATAAAAAAAAGAATCAGGATATGAAGGTAATGTTGGTATAGGAATTAGATAACAACCAAAGAATAATAATGCCGGCGTTGAAAAACAATAAGTGTGAACGTGAATTAATAAATTACGTCGGCACCCTCCTAGTTGGAGTTGCCATGGTATTGTGAGAGGGTCCCGCGTAGGGCGTCGGAGTTACCAGCATTAAGCAAATGTCGCCTCTTCGCGACAATAAGCAGAGACGGGCCGGATGCTGCAGCATTAGTTGCGTGATTTATTTGTCTGGCGGCGTGTGTACTTGCGTAATTCCACAAACAATGAATGGGGCTGCCACTGTTCGATATTAGTCGGAACTCGAGCATCCTTTTACGACGCGTCGAACAAATCGTGTTCAGAGAACAGTATTGATATGTAAATCGGATAAGTAGGTATCATATGAATGGATATTATTCCAATGGGACGATTTGAATTTGAATGGCTACAAAAAGGAAATGAAAGTATACGTCTACATATCACATACCTACGAATTCATTTTGTATTCTTTATTATGATCTTCAATAATACATATGACAATGTTGCGTAACATTCACAAATTAATTTGAAATTAAGAAATGTATGCGTATGTGCTCAAAGCTTTGGGCGCTATAAATAAGTCATAAATTCATGCTGAAAATCAATATAATCACATCCGTTTACGGTGCCACCCTAACAAATTGTTTGAACCCTATCACCGCACTCCAAAGCTGATGGCGCTCGCCGCTCTTTAAAAAGCGGTGTATAAAATTTGATCCTACCCTACGACATGGGGTACCTATCTGCAGTTAATTATATAGGAGGGGAATGAAGGGGGAAGACGTTGCCGATGCCAATTTCTCCCCGATGTAACTAGTCAAGCTAAAGATTCGTATGCGGCCATCTAGAAGAGAGGTGTAATCACTCGTTTCAATTAAATGAAGGCAGGAATTAAATAAAAGTTAACATTCTGAGCGAACTTTTCAAATGAGGTTAAGCATTTTAAAAATATATACCTACCTATACAGAGAAATATAAAACGAGGGCTGATTTTTTTTCAAAAGTTTAATACGTTAAGCCATTGAGTTAAGTGACGGCAAGGAGGCAAACGTTTTGAGGCAAAAACCAGTAAGAATAGACCGGCCCTCTGTGCCTGTACACCCTGAGAGCGCAATTCAAGCTTCAAACGGATAAATTAGATTAATCACACTCGCTTTGACGACCAGGTGCTAATGGAAACACGTAACGGCCTCTAAAACGCGAAGTGCTCACGGGTTGAAAGAGTTAGTCGTAAAAATTATGTTTTCCTAAATACAAGTTTCCATTAACCCTACGCCTACATTCAGTGAAGATAGTTATTGTAACAGTTTATTTTCATCTATTTTAGAAACCAATCATTTCGGATTTAACCAATTTTATTTCCATTGTTTGATGATATGATAAAATTTTCCATCTCGGGGACCAATGTCGGCTACAAGGACGTAAATATATTGCGTAGAAAGGAAAATTCCTAACAGAAAGTTACTTTAAACGTTTTATGAAATTTATATTAACCCATTGACCACCGTAAGGCCCGATCGGGGCGCGACACAATAGATTTTCTATTGTGTCTGTGATTCCGAGGACTGATGGATTAAAATTCATGTAAGTAAGATGTTATGATTGTAAAAATACAGAAAACCTACACTATAAATAATAAAGGATACATTTTTTGGTCATCGACTATTCACTATAATATGATAATTTTAGACATTTTAATATTTATAGTAAATCTTCACACCAAAGGGTAATCGTGTGGGCTTAATTTCTTAAATCATACCTCGTTTGTGCCAAATAAAAATGTCGCGTGCCACATGTAGGTAGTTATATCTAAATATTTAAATGCTTCCATTCAATATAAATTATGCTTAACTGTGTCTTAACATAGCATTTTTAATTTAAAGTAAAGAATTCGCAAATGTGTGTAAATGCTTTTTAACTTTCTAAAGCTAAATGCATAGCTATAATAATATACCTAGGCTATGTAATAATATTAAGCTTTAAAATGTAATTTTTATTATGATGTTTGCTGGATGAAGTAAAGTTTGAAATGTTCCCAAGAGTAGTAAATCGATGCAAAAGTGTCATAGATGGTTTCCAAAGAAACGATAAAAGCATTTGATGTAGAGTTGGGTCGTTGTAAGGTCGACGACACGGAAGCACTTTACACGTAGGCATTGTTGCAAGTGAAAATCTTACACGCTATCTGGATCCCCTTACGTGGAAACCTGTTCAATCCCTTCAATCCTTTTATAATATTTAAATTTCAGTCGCATCCCTATATAAAATAAAACATACCATAGACATTTCAAAAAATGTTAAGTATTAACAATTCGGACTGTAAAAGTATGAAGTGTAATGAAAGGGGTATAACAATTATTCATGTGGGCCATGGTAACTAGTGAATGAGGAACGGGGCTGCAAGAGTACCAGCTCGTTAGTGGAAGAGGTTAAATTATACCACATTTGTGTACTCTCAAACGCGTAACTTAGTTAAAATGTGCGAGGGAAATGTTTCTTTTGTAGGTCAATGAACCCTTTTCTGTCGATACTGATTATCGGTAGTATGAAATTTAAAATATCGATGACACAGAATACATAATAGTAGCTAAACACTATCGATGATTTAGACCTAAAATTACAAATAGATAAATTATATTATGAAATTAAATTTTTACCCTTTACACTTCCATTCCTCCCGAAATGGAGCTTTTTGTTTCTATATTATGCTTTATGTATTTCAATATTTCAATAAATAGATTAAGATACAATTTTAATTGTAATTAATTATCGTTTATCATATAATATTTATTTTCTATGTATTCGTAAAGATTGTTAGGTATTCATAAAAAATATATATTTTTTACAACTAACATATAAGCAGATAAAACAATCTGAAAAATTAAAAAGAATAAAAAAACACGAATCACAATAGAACTTGAATTAAATTTTAAAGGTACTGTAAAAATGAAAACTTTTTCATGGAGATATGTAACAATATATGTAACAAGCATTACTGCGAAGGTTTCCCCGCGTCTGCGGTAAAGTCTGGCTGGAGGGTGTACAGGGGTAAGATTATATTTTCGTCACACGACTTGTGACGCACGTTGACCTTCCAAATTTTAGTACTAAGAATAATATAACAAAAAGTACGTCTAAAATGCGTACGTTGTTTTTGTCTAAAACGTATATCATGTATAAGCATTTATTCTAAAAACAAACTTGATAAAAAAATTGTGTCCTCATTGTGTTACAGTCAGGTTCTACAGAAAAAGCACTAAAGCGCTTAGTTTTACACATTTAAACACAAATACAATAAAGAAAAACAAAGCATTGAACCTATTCACAGTTAAATCATTACACGGCATCCGTTTGTGTGAAGTTAAAACAAATCTGCACATGCGACTCATACCAAAAGAAAATGGTTTATTAATTGAACACATATGTATATTCTTTTAGCTTTTTAAAATAGAACAATGAGATTCCCGTAGTGTTCTGGATCCTTTTTGTCTTTCATTCCCCATAAAACTTTTATATGCGAGTACTGTTATTTCACGTCTGGCAGCTGGTAAGCGAAAAGCTTATTTCATTCATTTACATTGATTTATATGGAGATAAAAATGGTTTTATTAGGAAGAAATACTATACCCATTGGAGAATTCCAAAGTAAAACCTTTATAGTTTAAAATTAAAAGAGAAATGAAATGAATCTTGGTAGTTACCAATTAACATACCGTATGGCAAGTTTATAAAGGTTTGTTCCTATAACAATGCGCATCGGTGACTTGCCTTCTTACTAACATGCAATATAACACTCTTTTTGATTACAGAAATAGCCACTAAATCATGGCACACCCTAAAATATTGTTCGGGCGTGTAAGGGGTTTTGATAACACCATAGCGTAGCTATCGTCCGTCATATCTATGCCGCAATCAAAGTGTTAGGGTCAAAGGTTGTGGTCTATATTAGTTAATGGGTTAAATTGTTCAAAGTCATTGGATTTGGTTTGTTTGTGAGACACCCGAAATATTGAAACCATTAGAATATGGTAAAATAGAATCAAATGGTGTGTATGTTTTAAAAAAACTAATCGATCGCCTGAATTGTTTGTGGCGGTAGAGTTATTTCGAATAGCGGATAAAAAGTAGTATATAACTAATTCTTCTTGAAATTTATTCTCAATTGAATAAATTTTAAGTAAGATACAAAATAAAATAAATCGATTTCCCGTCAGATGGGTCAGTTTTTGTGATCCTAAACAAATTGACAAATCCTCGTTATATTGAATAGATGTACCTACCTATTGATGATGTAAATAGCCCCTTTTTTAAATTAAATTTTCTTATGTATGTTGTAAAGAACGTTAAGAACATTACTTTAACATTGATATACAGATTGTTGACCATATGCATTTCGCCTTTAAAATTAATCTAGTAAAAATACATAATATTTTACAGACATCAAAATTTACACCAATTTATAGCATTTTCATTTCCTAATTTTTGTATTTCCCTGCCAGTAAGAACGTACACAAACAGGCCATATTCGTTTTCCCTCATAAATGTAATAAATGCTTGAATAAATGATAAGGTGAAATGCCATCAGAAATCGGAAATTACATCGTTTGCAATCGACTAAATTGGAAACCGTTTCCAATCGCGACCCACAATGTCTATATAATCTACACTTTATGTTTTATGAATATATATGCCTTCAATAAACCTCCGACAACATAAATTCATACTTAATCAGAGCATTCAATTTGATTCCCACCTACAGTTGCATAAAGTACCTATTCGTATTAGAATCTGTAGTACGTACGTAAATAATAAAAATTAATAGAAGCCACATGTGGACAATAAAATTAATAAATTTTAATAAAGACTGAAAATAATACTGGTTATGCATAACATAATAAAGCTTTATAAACATGAAATGTAAAAATCCATACTATTAGTGGGGTTTTTCCCTAGGGTATAAACCAAGCAACATTGACCGTCCGTACATTGGCCGCAATATGCCGACATAATATCTATAGTAAATATAAATATGTACGTTGTACATGATTCTAATTTATATAATATGTAAACTTATTAATATCAGGCCATTAGTACTATATAGTACCTATATGATATCAATAAAAAAAAATAACTACGTATCACGCATCATTGAGTACAGTTTAACTGTCGTAATATTTTTTTTATACATATTTAAATTAATACTGGCCGTCAGACCCAGCTCCGTCCAAGAATAAAAAGCAAGCTAGATTACTCGGTATAGTAGATTGTTAATTAAATACTTAAATGTTGTCAAAGGCTATAAAAAAAATCGACAACAATAATTTATTATCTGTGATATAAGCATAAATAACAGATTGGTCATACGTAGCATGGGAATATTGCTGCGGCCGCTGCGGCGGATAAGTTAATCGTTATGTCAACCGCTGTCTTTGATCTGTAACATAATGAGTTTTCGGACCACACTCCACAGCCACACTACCTTTTACGGGACACTGATCAACTTCTAAAACAGAGCTTGAGTAGGCACTAATAATGTCCATCTTCAAGAATCACTTGTTATTAGTAAAGGTCGAGGCTAAACTATATGTACTGTAAAATAGTAGGTCAGAATAACCTCTTGTTTCTCAAGACTGTAAAGGTCTAAATCGTTGAAGGTTAAATAAATGAGCATACCAAACTGGATAGTGTACTTTATTATGGTTAAAGTATTACGTTACCTATATCATTATAGCTAAAATAAAAAAATCATTTACAGAATATTGAATGTTCGAATTATTTGTATTAGAAAATATTAGTGAGCAAGTTAATAAGACAGAACAAATATAGGTACAATCTTAAAATATAAAATTACAAAACGATAATACGATAATTACAATGAAAAATATTTTATTACTTATTGCTGCCAATAGGCATAAGTAATAAAATATTTTTCTCCGATTGAATTAAAATTCCTATAGTTCTATGTCCGATATGCCAATAAATGCTGGATTTTACGATTACCTGTTCCAAAACAGTAGAGTAGAGCTTCGATTAACCACTAGCTACAACAACTACTTATATATACTGATAATATATAATTAATATTTACTCGGCTATTTATTAGGTAAACCTAATAAATAGTCGAATATATCACAAGTGATTTGCATTACAATTTTCACATCAAGCACTTTTTGATAGAATATTCTCACATGCGTTCCTTAAAAGCCTCCCAAAAGATGCCCCCAGAACAACGTTTTATTCCCACCCTCATTTGTTATTATAATACATGTACACCCCTTGACGATTCCATCAACAATAATACTACGGTTCGTTACACGACGTCAATTCTCTGTACAAAAAGTAAATTTCCTTTAAAAATCTAACAAATCTGATATGTTTTAGGCATGAAATATTAAAATTAAATATTTTGACAATTAAAAGTTGCCCGAGCGAAAGCATGAGGTGAGGTGAGAAAGGCCTCTAAACTATCGTAGGGAGGAATGGTCAGATACCGGTGGTACGTGCACTCGCAGCATTGATAAAGTTGCACCGAACTAGAAATAAATGACTTAACTGAACGAGGTCTAACTTTGGAATAGCCTTTAATATTGTATGGTAATAAACAACGCATGAAGTTCAAACTGAATATGGGAGTTAGGCGGAATTCCGGCAGAAGCGTTGTTTGTAGTTACCTACGACTGGTAAATAATTTAGATGTACAGGTATTATATTTATTTATTTTATTATATATATTCTCCACTGACTCAACCATGATTGTTGAATTTTCTAATACATTAACTAGAAACACTGTTATAGACGCCATCAAGAAATTTAATAGAAATAACCCATCACAAAAATTAAACAGCAATAATTTGGGCATTAAAGGTCAATCAAAACCATTGTACATCTCCGAATATCTTACCCCTAAAGACAGACGACTGTTTTACCTAGCAAGGGAATTCGCAAAGACAGAGGAATATCTATTTTGTTGGATGAGCAATGACAGGGTCTACCTCCGGAAGAAGGAAGGGGCATCGTATATTCTGATTAAAAGCGAAGATCAATTGAATCAACTAAAACTAAAAAAGTGACTAGATGTTAAGCTAAAATTATTTTTAATTTTTTTCTTATATTATTTTATAATACTTTTAATTAATATAATGTTTAAATACTCATTCCTACAAATATACTCAAGTTACATATCTTACAACAATTATTACAAAATTTACACACTCAAATCAAAGTACAATCTTTTAATTTGTATACAAATAAAAACATCCTTACATATACATCATATATACACCTCAATTCACATCAAAACCCAATATACACAATTAACCAAAGTATCAAAAATGACCTATCAGAAGCCTTCTTATTATATAGATATAATTTATGCGTTAGAAATATGTGTTTTCTCTAAATTAAACTTACAAACTATATGCGTAAAAATGGGATCATATGCCTATAACACTTTAACCTTAACATATTATAAAAATTATGGATAATGTCTTATTAAATAAAATATCGGTTGAAATAGACAACTACTCCAAGACACAATCGTTCACATGCAATCCCGATGAGTCACACCTTTATCTGACAAACAAAGATACTACAAACTTCATTATTACTTTAAATATAAGAAGTGTTTATAAAAATTTTAATGAATTTGAACTATTTTTGAACCGGTGTAACTTGGAACCGATGTTTATTACTCTAACGGAATGCTGGTTGGATAAATACAAAATACCTCCTATACTGAATAACTACAATTCTTTTTGGACTAAAAAAACCCGTAACCAAAATGATGGTATTGTTGTGTACTGTTTAAATCATTTGATTTGTAATGTGGACGAGATGGAATTGTTAGATGGTACATGCCTGATTGTTACGTACAGTAATACCGCAATTATATCAATTTACCGTTCTCCTTCTATAAAATGTATAAATAATTTTCTACTTTCTCTTGAAAATATATTAATTAAGCTTAATAAATTCAAAAATATCTATATTGTTGGAGATATAAACATCGATATTAAACCAGAGAATAATGACCCTAATAGCTCACCTTATCTTGATTTTTTACACGGTCAAGGATTTTTACCCGCTCATTTACTTCCTACAAGGGAAATGAATTGTCTTGACCATATTTTTATGAAATCGGATTATACTGGCACATCTCTCGTCTTTAACACATTTATCACCGACCATAAAGTTGTATTTCTTAACCTAAATTTTAAATCAAATATCAGTATAAATAAAAACATACATAAAATTAACTATGAAGGTGCCATTAGTCATTTATATAATACAGACCTCAGTAAAATTCTCGATATAAAAAATCCCCATTTAGCTGCTGAATATCTCACTACTGCAATCATGAACTCCTTAAAAATAAATACCAAAATTATTTCTCTTTCTCGCAGTCAGAAAATTATTAAACCCTGGATAACTATTGGAATGTTACGATGTATACGTACGCGAGACCGCATGCATTTAAAATTAAAAAAGCAGCCTAATAACATGACCCTAAAATTAACATATTTAAGATATCGAAATTTTTGTAATAAAACTTTAAAAAATTTGAAATTAGCATATGAGAGATCGGAATTCTCAAAAGCAAGCAACAACAATAAGTTAATATGGAACAAATTAAAAGAGATAACTAATTGCAAACAAACGAAAACACCTCCGATTGATTTACTCTCGTGCAACAGTGATCCTAAAATTTCTATTAATAAAGTTAATCACTTCTTTGGTTCGGTTGGGAAAAATCTAGCTGCTAATATTAAACTAAATTCTAATAATAATTCTGGTACTAATTTTCTTGAAAATCAGCAAACTAATCAATCAACATCTATGGTTCTCTTGGAAACAAATGACTTGGAAATCGATGGTATTATAAGTAATTTAAAAGATAGTAGTGCATGTGGTTGGGATGGTATCCCAACCAAGTTCATTAAAAAGGCGAAACACATAATAATTCCTTATTTAACTAATATATTCAATTCATGTATAGCTAAAGGCATATTTCCTAATGTTTTCAAGAAGTCGCTTATTCATCCTGTTTATAAGAGTGGGGACAGAAAAGATGCTAATAATTATAGACCTATCTCTGTGCTCCCTGTCCTTTCGAAAATATTAGAAAAAATTCTTAATAAACAACTTGTTAACTTCTTGGAGAAATATAATCTACTCTCAAACTTCCAATTTGGTTTTCGAAAGGGCAGGTGCACAGAAGATGCAGTTAATCACTTGGTTAATCAAATAGGTAATCATGTCGATAAAAAACAAAAGGTCCTAGGTATCTTTTTAGACTTAAAAAAAGCATTCGACACAGTTTCTGTTCCGATACTTTTGGAGAGGATGGAAAGGTATGGTATTCGTGATGTTCCGTTAAAAATTTTTAAAAACTACCTCGAAAATAGATTTCAGTGTGTTAAAATAAATGATCATCTTAGTGATGACTGTCCTATGTTATTCGGTGTACCGCAGGGAAGTGTGCTCGGCCCAACTCTCTTCTTAATATATATAAACTCTCTCTGTAACTTAAATCTTGCCAATGGCTCAATTATTAGTTTTGCAGATGATACTTCACTTATCTTTCATGGAGAGAGTTGGGCTGAGGCGTGCCTCCACGCGGAGAACGGCATTAGAACTGTTTCAAATTGGTTGCGAAGTAGTCTACTCACCTTAAATCTGGAAAAAACTAATTTTATTGCGTTTAGTCCCACTAATTCTTCTCAACCACCTAATGATTTTATATTAAAAGTTCACAACTGTGATACATTCAATTCGAATATACTATGCAATTGTTCTGCTATAAAAATGGTTCCACACATTAAATACCTAGGAGTTATAATCGATAACCTTTGTAAATGGAAGCAACATATTGAACTTATAACCACTAGAGTTCGGAAACTGTCGTGGATTTTTAAAAGACTTAGGGTATTACTGGAACACAATATCATATTTATGGTTTACAAAGCTCTTTGCCACTCAATTATCCAATATTGCATTTCGGTATGGGGTGGCACTTTCAAAACGTCGTTAATAATTCTAGAGAGAGCACAAAGAGGCATTCTCAAGGTCATTCTTCATAAACCTTTTAGATATCCAACTGACCAGCTGTATAGGGAAGCTAAAATTCTGAATGTAAGGCAGACATATATATTGCAAATAACACTTAGACAACATAAAATAACACCTCTTTGTGCTGTCTCTTCTGGTAAGAGAAGAAATGACCTGGTATGCTCTAACCTTATTCCGCGTACTGGTTTCCTTCGTCGCCAATCTTCATACATGAGTATATTTTTATATAAAAAGGTGAATAAAAGCCTTTCTATACACAGTCTTACCTTAGTAAAATGTAAAAAGAAGGTTACAGAGTGGTTGCTGACCCAGAATTATTCAGATACTGAACAATACATAGTTCAAATAAAAATTTAGCAAACCTCTATCTATGGCCACTACATCCACTCACGCGCTAACACACTCATACACACACATACATTCACACACACACACACACACTCATACATACACACACGCTCACACATGCATACAAACACGCGCACTCATTCAAACACGCACGCACAACATATGAGTATATCTACTAAACTTGAGTAAAAAATGTATAATTTAAATTTTATTTTGTATAATTTTGTATAAAAATAGCTAAATTGCCTAAATCATTATTTAAGTTAATATTATGCTATAGTTCTGTTATTATTGTGTCATTAAGGAAGGTGGACCCCAAAATACAGGCTGTCCTAGTTTGGGGTCCAAACGTTACATGTTTGTACCTAACCCACAAATTGATCAATAAATGATTTTTATTTTATTTTATTTTTTATTTTATTATATAGATAAAGTTAAATTACTTGAGTTATACCTTTTCGGCCAAACGTCGAGTTTCTTTATGAGACTCTTTTGTTGCACCGTTCTTTTATGAAAATGGCATTTCTCACATAAATAGTATGTACAGCTTTGCCGCATTACTTAACATTATTTTTTTTAAATAGAGAATACGAAATTGCCACAAATATGAAATAAGTAATTACTTACATAATATAAAATAAGAAATTTAAATTTTACATAATACGATTAAATTATAGCAATTTATAGCTGGATAAGAAATAATTCATTTGAGACATTTTGATAAAAACATACAAATGGTTAAGATAATATTGAAATATTTTCATAGACATTTAAAGATCCATTTGAGTCAATTTAACAAGAGGTAATCCCTCATGAATTGTAAGTAACCATCCCAACATCCCGATCCATTGGGATGTCTGAGAAGTTTACCGTAAATACAATGTGATTAGTTCTGACATTTATATTATAAAATTATCGTAAATTTTATAATATTGCATTCTTATGTTCTTTCTATTATAATAATTAATAATTATTAATACATAGTTTTCAAACTTCGAAATTCGAATCTTCAAACAAAATAATATTTACCGACGTCAAATTTGAATTAAAAAGATTTTACATTTTATATACCTTAATATTTTTATGGCAATAATATTTTTTCTATCTTTTTTTAATCTAAATAAACACAACCAGATAATAATCCATCTCGAGATCGTTCGCAGGAGAGCGTATAAAAATATTAAAATAAGTAATTGCTCTATCAAGCTTGCACCTGACGCCCGGTGAAACGCACCCCTCTTCCCTAAAACACCCTTTTTAAGTACCACGTTGTGAACGGTCCTCTAGTGAACTTCAATCCACTTTGTCTACGCACAAGTCTCGATTATGTATGTATACGTATCAGATATTAGCTGCATCAGGTACAAAATTTGCAAAACATTATGATAAAATGCTTATGTAGATTTATTTTACGCAAGCAAGTCTCCCTATTCCCTTGATATATCTATTGAAATACATATTATATAATATAGCGAATGGCGGCAAGGAATTTACTGATATCAAAGAAGTGCGTAGAAAGCATCTTTTCGCCTCTTAATATGTGACCATTAGCGACAAGTATGTGCCAATTATGTTAAGTGCTGAATCGTGTCCAAAAGAGTATAATTTGATTTCGGATAAAACACGTCCTAATATTTTCTCAGTTGTTTTCCGCCTATAATGTTATGTAATATCTTATTATAATTTATTTGAAAATGAGCTATTTCTTTTTGGTTTGAAAGCTAATATAAAATTTTTTATGTCGCGTAGTTCGCGAAAAATAATTTTAGGCCAGACTAAAATGAAAGATCTATTTGCATTATATAGATCAATAAGTTACTTGTAAAAACCACCATCAATAATAACAGACTACAGAGATGGATGAATTTAAAATTTGAAGACTACGTTACCAATAAGATGTTACAAGTAAATATAAAGAAGCGAACACTTACTCGGCAGCATTTTTTCCACCCCTGTGCAGCATGCCCGCTCGTGCCATCTCACGCCCACACCCTGCAAAAAACCACCATCCATTAACGTTGGACGTCGGACTTTTCCCGCGTCTTAACTCTCTAAATACTCTCAAGATCATCTATTCTTTCACCAATAATGCTGACAAACGTATTACAGGTAATTTAAGCGGGCCAATTTACTAGACTGGAAAAGGACTTCGTTAACATCGTGTCAAATCATTGATATGGTATGATAAGTGCATATTATGAGTTGAAGATTGTATGTGATTAACATAATCATATAACTAAAGCCAGACTTCTTAACAGTCAAAAAAATATTTCATTATATTTAAGTTACAATTTAATAGATTTCATAAATCAATTAATATGTCTAAAATCTCTTTTGAACTTTGTAGATACGCCATCAAACAATGATACAATCTAAATGATAATTGTAATTAACTTACGACTAAAAGTGAGCACTTTCAGCAGAATTTGAACAAAAGCACCGATTTGGCAGTTTAATGAGCAATCAATTTTGTTGGAGCCTGATGGATTACTAACGAAGACTTCAGTTGAAACGTTGCAGTGTCTATTCAAATAGCGACATCTTAACAAAAGGTGCAGATTGATCCAACACGTTAATTTATGGGGAGCGATTTAAAGCATCGTTTCTGTTGATAAAGCCAAGGCAACAAATAGTTTATGAAATGCGCCGAGATAATGGTGCTTTTAGTATCTTCGTTATGTTAAGGGTTGAAATAAATTTCCTGGGATTTACAAACGTGCTAAGCAATTTATTTGCCTTTTGTTATGTTTAAATTGTGTTAAGTAATATTGTATTATAACTAAGTAGGTACATATAATGGCTATTAACATAATAACATATATATATTTTAAACCAGGATAGAGCACATAGATTAACAATTAGGACATTCAATTAAATTAAATTCAATATAATCTGGTTTCTTATTTATATAAATTACATTTAAACAAATCTTACAAGATAATTGTGTATAAAATGTAAGCGTTATACTAAATAATGCAAACATAGATCTACTATTTGTGTTTGATGTCAATTAATGAACATTAGCGCTTTGACGCGTGCCGTAACGATATAGTTAATTTATACCGTCGCGTATGTCTGAAATTAATGGGGCAGTTGTAAGTGGATTACAAGCCATATTTATCACTGGATTTCAGTTCACATTGTGTATAATGTTGGCGATAATTCGGCTAGACACGCGATCCCGCCGTTACCCACACATAGGTACATGTCCTAACATTGCGTCATATGAAACACTTCCTTGATTTGTCAGTCTATGACTGCTTATAGGGAGTAGGGCCGCCTGCTCTTCGTTTAATTGGACCTTACCAGTCCCTTGAGGCATGTTCTCATCCATAATATAAGCTCGTCATGTTT